>NW_020173494.1:1822573-1840118 GCF_003031525.2 Neophocaena asiaeorientalis asiaeorientalis | reverse complement strand
CCAGGGTGATCAGAATTGGGAGGCTGGAGGAAAATATACATAGAGGAGGTGAATCTGACAGTGTACGGGGAAGGAAGGAGCCGTGGGGTCAAAGATGCAGGCTGGGTCCTGTGGATGGTTCTTGAAGACAGTGTTTAAATTCCCAGTGTTAACTCCCTTTGTGAGTTTGGGGTGGGGCTGTGGAGCTGCAGATGATGAAGGACCTGGGAATGACATGGGTTGGCACATGGGCTCAGTAGTTGTGGCTCGCGGGCTCTAGAGTGCAGGCTCAGTAGTTGCGGTGCACAGACCTAGCTGCTCCGCAGCATGTGGGATCTTCCCCGACCAGGATGCGGCCATAGCTCACGGGCCTAGCCGCTCCGCGGCATGTGGGATCTTCCCGGACCGGGGCACGAACCCGTGTCCCCTGCATCGGCAGGCGGACTCTCAACCACTGCGCCACCAGGGAAGCCCCCAGCTCTGGCTTTTTGATGTCACATTAACGAAACCCTATCCCTGGATGAGCTCAGCTATCTGCCTTCACTCCCGCAGCTTGCCCCCTCCCCACCACCCCGTCTGCCTGTGCCACCGCAGAGGTGTTCCCCTCCTTTCTCAAGTATCCCCACCATTTGGTGCTTTCTGCTCCCTGCCCCCCATGAAAGCTCCCTCCTCCCTCCGGGAGCCTTACTCCTCCAGGATCAGATGCTCATCCCTGGCAGCTGGTTCTTCCAGTGGCATTGGATTTGAGAGAAGAATTCTTGAAGATCAAAAAGTCTTCAAAACATGGAGAATAGAGCAGTAATGGTAGAACGGTTGGTATTGGAGCTGGGGGCCGTGGTCCACACTGCCTCAAATCACACAGAATCTGTGTGTGTGTGTGTGTGTGTGTGTGTGCGTGTGCTGGGGGAGGATTTGCCTATTCTAGTAATGCTGGTCTACCTCCCAGTCTTGTGTGCTCTAAGTCAATAAGTCCACTGGAAATTTACAAACACGTGCACGCTTGGCAATCACTCGTGCTACCTTGCGATTTTTCTTTTATTGTTGCCTCCGGAGTTATTTACCTTTTTGAGAGTGGAATTTGTGGGGAAATAGCCTCACATTCAGCTAGTGTTTACCTAGTTCCCCTGAACTCTGAACTGGGCTGGGTGTTGTGGGTCTTGCAGGTTTGTTGCGTTTGTTCTGCTTCCCCGGCAAAGGCACGGTGTCCCCTTCTCCAATATGCTCTATCGCCCCAGATACCAGTGCAGAGAATGAGGGGAAACCAGCTGGGCTGTGGTTGGCAGAGATGACTTCCAGAAGGAGGAAGAGCTCAAGCAGATAGTGGGTCTCCTCGAAGGGGAAGGAGGCAGCAGGAGCCCGGTGAGGCCAGGTGAGGCCAGGTGTCCCCGGGGAGGTTGAGCATCAGGCCCCCTGGGGTGCAGGAGGACGGGTGATGGCTGCCCTGAGGGCGACAGGTGAGCCCCTGGGAAGGGATGGGGCAGGAGACGGGACAGGAGACAGGACTGGGGTGGGGGGGGGAGGAGGAGTGCCCCTTTGCGCTCTGTCAACAGTGTCGCCTCTCTGCTGGGAGGGGAGCCCTGGGGGGCTGCTGGCTGGCTGGAGTGTGACCTTGCACTTCTGTGAGGGGCAGTGAGGCTTTGAAAATGCTTCCAGCTGGGCGGTTGTTGTCCCCTCAAGCATTCTTCAGTGGCCCTCAGGGCAGGAAACAAGTGTTTCCCCAGATCAGGACCCAGTAATGCTTCTCGATGGGGTCCTTTCTTGTGATGGGTGGAGCTGGGGAGCAGCAGCTTTGAGAAGGGTGCCAGCAGTGGTGGGGGGGGTGTCCATTTCTGAAATATGGGATGTCAGTGGTTTATTTCTTTGATGCTTTTGGTACACATCCTCTCTAGAACCTGACCGATGCTTTAAGAAAAGTTGTGATTTAAAAAAGCAATTGTGTGAAGGATGTGGTCGGCAGGCGGATTCTTAACCACTGTGCCACCCAGGGAAGTCCCAAAGATAGTTTCTTGGTGTAGTTTTAATTTGCATTTTTCTTGCTCTGAGTAAGGTTGAACATGTTTTCATAGATATAAGAGCCATGTGTATTTCCATTTCTATGAACTGTCTATTCATATGTTTTGCCCATTTTCTATGAGGTTGTTGGCCCTTTTCTCATTGAATTAGAGGTGATCTTTGTGTATTAGGGGAAACTAGTCTTTTGTTGGGAATGTGATTTACAAGCATTTTCCCCCCCAGTTAATCAAGGAAGTTTTTTGTTTTGTTTTGTTTTTTTGCTGTTGCTGCTATGTTTTCAGAATTATGAATGCTGATGGGAGAGATTTGCTGGGGTGTGGGGGTCCCTAGCTCAGGGGTCCCTGAGGAAGCATTGGAGTGGGTTCCAGATTGAGACCAGGATGGGAAACACCTCTGCTGTGTAAACAGGCAGAAGGGCAGGTGGGAGAACGGTGCCGGTGCCAGGGGGTTGGTGGCAGCGAGTTTCGAGAGCAAGGGCAGATATGTGGGTTCATCCAGGCATGGGATTGTGTTAACAAGTTATCAGAAAGTTAGAGGGGAGGAGGACTACTGTATTAGTGAGAGAGTGATCAGATTAATGAACGCTGACACCAGAGCAAGAGGAGGGGAAGTGAGTGGATGGGTGTTCTGTGTTTTCTTAGATAGGGTACTTGTCTGTTTGGCATGCAGTAATCACCAGGCCAGGCTAACGGCCAATGTGGTTACATTTCCCCTGAGATCAGACCCCATACTCTGAATCCCCTGCTTATCTCACTCTGTCACAAGCCAATATTTCCCCTGCCCTAAACCAATCCAGTGCCAGGTACCAGGCAACTAGGGACAGCCCCGATGCCTCAGAGGCCACTGGAACTGTTCAAACCAGCCAATCCCAAGCTGCTTTGCCATGCTTTTCCCATTGGAAACCCCAACAGAGGCTCTGGCCTTAGGCCTTCCCCCTTGCTCCTGCTTCTGCCTCTTGACCAAAGCCTAGTGCTTTCCTTGTGGTCCTGTGTGCTGTGCTGTGTCCCCTTCTCTTGGGAAATGTAAGTAATACGTTCTTCTTTCAACGTCATTAGCCTCTCCGTGTGCCATTCAGACACCTCCGTGAATTAAAATCCTATGGGTACAGTTAAGACAAGAGAGACACTTGGACGGGACAGAGTGTGAGGGCGAGTAAACTGCAGGTCCCAGTGGGGCTCCAGAGCTGTCACCCTGTGAGTGGTTAAATAAGCAGGCTCTCAGGGTGGACTTCCTGGAGGAGGTGGCTGGAGATGAGGAGAGGCCTCGTGGTGGGAAGGGCAGGAGCACAGACTGGGAGGCAGAGGGATGGGGTGGGGCAGGGGGTGGGATTCCGGAAGAAGGGAAAGCGGCTGTTGCCCTCCGCCCTCCCCACTCCTGGTCTGGTTTGGTTTAATCTTGACCGTCCGCCCAGGGACAGTTCCTCCAAGTCCAGCAGGCGCCCAGCTGCTAGAATGTTGTTTCTACGTTATCCCTTAGCAAGACTGGGGGCTTCTGGACTTACCCTAGGATCACCTTGCTGGGTGACCCTGAGCAGGCCTCCTAACATCTCTGGGCCCCGGTTTAACACCTGGCTTCTCTTTTGGAAGCATCAGTTTTGTCCTTTAGGTACCTTTTAGGCTCTTTCTAATGATCAAGTCTTTGCTTACCACCCTTCAGATTTCCATCAGGGCCTGAAAGAACATAAGGGGAGTCTGAGGAAGTGAAGTCCAGTGGTCAGGCTCTCACGGGCAGCAGGCCAAGGAGGGAGGGGAAGGGAAAGGGATGCAGCCTCTGCCCGGGCCTCCACCCCACCGACCTGGGTGTGCTGTGAATACCCCTCCTTGTTCGAAGGCCTCAGATTTGACTTTCAAAGGGAAAACGCCTGTCCTGATAAAGTGGGCCTTGTTCCACGCAAGTCAGCTTTGTTCGGGCTCCCGGGCTCAGTTCGTGTGTCCCGCCGGTGTGAGGAGGACAGAGACTGGGCACGGTCTCTGTGGGGCTAGATGATCCGTGCTTTGGGAGAGCCAAAGGGTTTCACACACTTGGTGGTGCCCAGCTGTGCCTTCACGCTGTTCCCCTAGCGCCTCCTGGTACTGGCAGGTATCACCACCTCCGCTTTCTCACACTGGGATGTGGAAACTGAGGCACAGAAGGTCACGCAGCTCATGCGGGGTCACCCGGGCCACCCAGGGCAGCTCAGTCAAACTTGACCAGGTCTTCTGACTCCTTGTCCAGTGCTCTCTTCCCACAAACTGTTTATGATGGACACTACACAGCTGGGTTCTCTGCCCCTTTGTTTCACCCCTCATGCTCGGATTTATCCCCCTGAAGTGCCAACTGCCACCAGTTAGCGTGGAAATGAATTCACTTTGTGCAGGAAGGAAGATCAGGGGCTCGGCATGAAAAGTAAGAGGGAAAAAAAATTCCTCCGATAAATTCTGCTACTCCCCATGACACCTCTCCTCTCCCCAAAGTATCAGCATGTTCCTCAGGCCCTTCCTTAAAGGACCAAAGAAATGAATCTCTAATGGTAAAATTTCTAGCCTCACAGTATGGAGGTGGCCCTTGACTCAAACTGCAGAGTGACCATTTTTCCACCTCCTTATGTAGATGCCAGTCCAGTCTGACATTCCTGGGCCAAGAAATAAAGGGACCTATCTCCAGGCGTGTTTCCACCTTGATGGTACTTCCTGCTTCCCAGTGCTCTGTGGGACACTGTGGGGACGTGATCGGGAGAGGTGTTTTTTTTTTTTTTTTTTCTGTGGTACGCGGGCCTCTCACTGTTGTGGCCTCTCCCGTTGCGGAGCACAGGCTCCAGACGCGCAGGCTCAGCGGCCATGGCACACGGGCCCAGCCGCTCCGCGGCATGTGGGATCTTCCCAGACCGGGGCACAAACCTGTGTCCCCTGCAGCGGCAGGCGGACTCTCAACGACTGCGCCACCAGGTAAGCCCGGGAGAGGTGTTTTAATCATGGAAATGATTTTTTCCTTTCTCACTTTTCATGCAGAGGCCCAGCTTTCCATGCCTGGGCAGAGTGAATCACAGTCCACAGAAACCAGCGACAGTTGGGGCTTTGCGGGGCAGGAAGGGATGGCCAGGGACGGCTGCAGCTGGAGCCCGCACCCACTGTCGCCTGCTTGTTGATCCCACGCTGCTGCCTCTGCTGGGCCCTCTCGGGTTCTGGGCCGGCCTCCAGGCAGGGGTGCAAGCCAGCCTGGAGCCTCAGAGGTGGTCTGGCAGAGGCTCAGGCAGGGCAGGGTTAACTGTTTACAACTTCCCGAGCTCTGGCTGCTCCTTCTTGGGGGCTGATTTGAAGGCACCTATTATCCCCATTCTTCATGGGGTTTTGAATAATGCATTTTTCCTCAGCCCTTAAAAAAAAAAAGCCTGTGCTTAATAGTACTAGAGTAATGACCTTGTGTCACACTTCAGCCACTGGGGCTCTTAATCCACCGCTGCATTCAGATATTGTGAATTGTGTTGCCTCTGACATTGGTTAGCAGGAAGAATACCGTGCCGGCGAGGAGGAAGGAGGATCTGTTTTGCGGTCTACCTTGTAGCCTGCGGCAGCCCAGCAAAAGAACATCCTCTGTCTGCCATAACAATGTTGTACGGGCAGGTGACTTTCTGCACGCCTGCTGTGCACCAGGGCCTTACACATGGGCTCTTGTTAATGCTTGAGACAGACCAATGGCGTAGTCACTCTGGGGATTATAAAAGCACCCACCTGGAGGCAGATTGTGGAAACTCAGTGGGGTGTAAAATGCCCGTAAGGGTCTTGGAATAGACCAAGTGCTCAGAAAGAGGGATTTCATATCAGTGCCATCATCGCCATTTACAGAGGAGGAAAGTGAGGCCTAGAGAGACCTCAGGACTCAAAGCCGGGTCCACCTGACTCCAGGGTCCAGACTCACTCATCACCGATGGGAATAATTGTATGTTACAGAGCTGCCCCCACCACCTGCCCTCGCACCGCCCCCCCATCTGAACTCCTCATTGGCTATGGGGCCACTTGTAAAGTCATGTGGGCCCTGTGTCCTTCCCCTTCCCCCTCTGGGCCCCACGTCCTTCTCTGACCCCCAATATCCTCTAGTCTCCGATGAAGGTCTGGGCACGTGCCAGTCCCCTGCCAGGTCCATGTGACCTCCTTCCTCCTGCCAGTTCACACCTCCCTGGCTCCTTGGCTGCCCCTGACCATTTCCCCCTTGTTTGTGAGGTGTGTTCTTTGGGTAATAATTACATGAAATGGCTCACTTGCCAGTTAGATCAGTAAATAATTCCCCCCAGTCCTAGTGGGTGAAGCTCAGAGTTAATGATTGCCAGGAAAGCTTCTCAGGATGCAGATCATCTGAGGAGGTCACGCTGAGCTTGATGGCTGGGAGGAGGGGTGCACCCAGGGGCTCCTGTGCCCCCCTCCCTGCCCCCTGCCGTCCTCCCATCTCTTGTGTCTGAATTCAGCACCAGTAGGCCTCCCCGTTCGCAGCCAGCCCACTTCCCCGCGCGGGGTCTTTGCTCTAAAGCTCGTCTCCTTTCCTCTCCTCTCTGCCGGAGCAAGTACTCCCCCTCATTTGGGGTCCACTTCTAGCGGTGCCTCCCCCCAGGGGCCTTCACTGACTGTCCTGACATCCTTGCTCTGGGCCCCTTCTCTGGGCTCCTCGGGGCCATTGGGCAGGTCTTTTCTGAGTGCTCTCCACCATGTCAGGGGCTGTGCTTGGTTCCGGGGACCCAGCAGTGGGCAAGGTGGGGTTGGACGTGCTCCTGGAGTACCCACACAGCTTGAGGGTGCGGCAGGGAGGCCCCGAGGACCTGGGGGCAGTGGGCAGGTGAGGGGCACTGGAGCCTGAGGAAGTGGGGCTCGGGCAAGGATGAGGTGGAGCTTTCCAGGCAGACACGGAGTGAGGGCAAAGGCATCTCGAAGCTGAGGGAGCGGTGTGTACTAAGTACAAAGGCATGATCTGGTGGCTGGATGGGTGATGCTTCACCTACCGCTGTGTGGCATTCCAGACACCTGGGAATCGCCCACGTGGGTGTGTCCAGGAGGCTGGTGGTCCCTTGGAGAAGTCTGTTTCCCTCCCTCCTGTCGCTCCCTCATGGTTTCACTACTGGACATGTCTGGTTTCTCAGAAAGAAGGGATTCTCTGTGAGGGTGGCCGTGCTTTCCTATACCCTGCTCACCAGGGACCTGGGGTTGCAGCACCTGCTCACCGAGCGATGTGGATTCGAACCTAAGCTCCTTCAGTGCACAGTGGATTCTGGGCCACGAGAAGGTGACTGATCCCAGGAGCTCAGGGTAGTTGCTTCCCCCCTGGGCCATGCGCGGCAATCCCCACCGGCGCTTGATACTGGGGATGATCCCGGGGCTCCCGCACTGGGGATTCTGATTGAACAAGCACGAGGTGGACTCACTCAGTAGGTTCTGCGTTCACGGCCCCTGGGTTATTTGGATGCACGGTTGGGTTTGGGGCTACTGCTACAGTGTTTTTCCAGGCTCCTGCCTCTATCCCTAACTTCACCCCATCCCCAGAGTCAGCACCCCAGACCCCACCTGGACAGTTTCCGGGTGGGGAGCTCAGTGCCCATAGAGCAGCCCTTCCTCATTGGGGGATAGTGTCTCTGTGGCTTGAGCTGACGCCTGCCTCCCAGAAGCTCCCATCTGTGGGGGCGGGGGTGTCTTGGTTCTGCATGGCCTCCTCCAGGCTTCCAGGGCTGCTTCCCCAGGATGTGGGAAGGCGTTCACCCTTGCCCGGGGCCCTCCCTGGGTCTCCCTGCCTTCCTTCCTCTGTGGTCTGGGCTCCGTCTCACAGGCTGACAGCCTTGTCTCAGACTTGAAGCTTCTGATCAGACTAACAGCTTGGGAGGAGGAGGGTGGAGATAGGATCGTGCCTTCCCCCGCAGCCTGACATTTCCTGTTGGGGGGAGGGGAACGCCAACAGTCAGGGCCTGGTTCACCTTCCATCAACCTGGCAGGGACTCACCCTTTCCCAACCTTGGGGGAGGGAACTGCCTACTGCACCCACCCTGGAGGCCAACAAGCTGTGTAGCCTAGGCACCCTGGTCCTGATTCTCCAGGGCTCAGTGGAGGACCAGCTCAGCTCTCGCCTTGGCCTAGAATCTTAGCGGCCTCACCCTGGCTGTGCTGTAGAGTCACCTGGGTCCTTAGCTCCCTGATCTTCGGAGGCCTCAGTTAACTGAGTAGTGGGTCCAGGCATCAGTATGTTTTCAAACTCCCTAGGAAAATAGTACTTTATATTCTTTACCATATCACTTTTTGTAAGTGTTGAATATATTCCTGTTTATTTTTCTATGTTGTTTTGTAGCCTTAGGAAGCGTTTCAAACATATCTGAATGTATAAAATTAGAGTAAATGCCCTACATGGTGTGATGCTTCATTATATATAAAACTGTGTGCATATATTAAATTTTGTCTCTTGAAAAAAAACCCAAAAAACTCTCTGGGTAGTTTTAAGGTGCATCCAGAGTTGAGAACCACTGGGCTAGGTGCCCAGCACCCACCTGTCCAGCTCCTACAATGTGTGGAAATAGTTTCACTAGAGTAAAACAGTCTTATGATGTATATCACCTAATACTAAAGTACATCTTTGTATTTTTTTTTTGTTGTTGTTGTTGGAAGATTTTTAATCACAGTTTCAATTTCATTACTTGTGATTGGTCTGTTCATATTTTCTGTTTCTTCCCGGTTCAGTCTTGGAAGGTTATACCTTTCTAAGAATTTGTCCATTTCTTCCAGTTATATATGGGTCTTGTTTTTGTATCCATTCAGCAAGCCTGTGTCTTTGGTTGGAGCATTTAATCCATTCACGTTTAAGGTAATTATTGATATATATGTTTCTATGACCATCTTCTTAATTGTTTTGGGTTTGTTTTTTTTTGGTACATGGGCCTCTCACTGTTGTGGCCTCTCCCGTTGCAGAGCACAGGCTCTGGACGTTTGTCTGTCTTTCTGTGAATGTGGTTTTTGTTCCACAGGCTACAGGATTGTAGTTCTTCTTGCTTCTGCTCTCTGCCCTCTGGTGGATGAAGCTCCGTCTTTGTATTTTATAAGAAGGTATTTAAAAATTTAAATCAGTAAAAGTAAGTATTTAATAATTTTAAAGACAAAAATTGTGTAACAGTTTGGAACCTCAAGTAAATGTAAACTTATAAAAACAGACCTTGTAATTCTGGTTTATATTAGCAGATAAACAAAAATGAAGTATTCAAAACATTGAAATCTACACACTTCAAAAACATAAAATCTGGGGCTTCCCTGGTGGCGCAGTGGTTAAGAATCTGCCTGCCAATGCAGGAGACATGGGTTCGAGCCCTGGTCTGGGAAGATCCCACATGCTGTGGAGCAACTAAGTCCGTGCACCACAATTACTGAGCCTGCGCTGTAGAGCCCCTGAGCCACAACTACTGAGCCCGTGTGCCTAGAGCCCGTGCTCCCAACAAGAGAAGCCACCACAATGGCTTGTACACCACAACGAAGAGTAGCCCCCGCTCACCGCAACCAGAGAAAAGCCTGCGTGCAGCAACGGAGACCCAGTGCAGCCAAAGATAAAAATAAATTTATTAAAAAAAAAAGATCTTAAAAAAGGTGGATATATGTATACGTATGACTGATTCACTTTGCTGTACAGCAAGAAACTAACACAACATTGTAAAGCAACTATACTCCAACATAAAAACAAAACAAACCCCAAAGCATAAAATCTAGTCATGAAAAATGGAAGATGAATTATTTGATCCCTTTTAGAGGAGAATCTTAAAATCAAAGTTGGCAGTATGTTACAAGTATTTTTTTTTCTGTAACATTTTCTAGAAAAATATTTCCCTGACTCTACCCTAGTTGGGGAATGGTAAGAAGATATATTTGTGAGATGTCTTCGAACATTTTCCACTGACAGGGTCTTTTGGCTTTTTTTTTCTGGGACTGCAGTCTTTTATTTATAAGGAGCCATAGTTTTTGTTTCTAAAGCATTTCTGGTTTGTCCTTAAGTTCTTTAGTTTTATCTTGTTCAGATGGAGATTCTGATGCAACACTTCCTGTGTCAGTTTCAAAACTGTCATGTTGATATTCCACACGTTAGGAAAGTCTGTGAATAGAGTAATAGTTATTCTTGCAACAGCATTTTGCTTTGTCTACTGCTGTGCAATGTCTGAAAAGGACTTAAAACATATTTTACATTTCAGCGTTTTTTTCTGGGTTTTTTTGTTTTTTTTCTTTACATTGTGATTGTCTTCTTTTAAGAACATACCAAAATTGAGAGATTAGTATAATGAATTTCCATGCCTGGCCTCAACAGTTATCAACTCATGGCCAACCTTGTTTCACCTATACCCCTACCCATACACCCTGCTCTTGCCAGATTCTTTTGAAGCCGATTCAAGACATCATCTCATCTCTTCTGTGACTGCTTCAGTATACATCTCTAAGTGAAAAGGGCCCTTTTAAAAAATGTAACCATCGGGGCTTCCCTGGTGGCGCAGTGGTTGAGAGTCCGCCTGCCGATGCAGGGGACACAGGTTCGTGCCCTGGTCTGGGAAGGTCCCACATGCCACAGGGTGGCTGGGCCCGTGAGCCATGGCCGCTGAGCCTGCGCGTCCGGAGCCTGTGCTCCGCAACGGGAGAGGCCACAACAGTGAGAGGCCCGCGTACCGCAAAAAAAAAAAAAAAATGTAACCATCATCCTATTATTATATCTTACAAATTGATCATTTCTTGTTATCATAAAAAAATCCCGTGTTCAGATTTTCCCAGTTGTCTCATACATTTTTTTCAGTTGGTTTGAGATTTCAGATCTTAAAAATTCTGAAATACAGCAGAAACTAACACAACACTGTAAAGCAATTATACTCCAATAAAGATGTTTTTTAAAAAATTCTGAAATAAAAATTTTAGACCAAGCAAAAGAGACCATTTTGGCATGGAAGTGCAGGATTCACCAACAGAGCCTGCAACCACTGGGTAGAAGTTTCTAGACAAGTAGGCCAGACCCTGTCTCTAGGTTTCGGAGTGCAGTGGACGGTAAAATCGTTCAGTCATTCAGTAAACATGTGTTCATTCCACAGTGACGCGGGGCCCAGTCCTGGGCTGGGCACCTCGGACAGAGCAGTGAACAAGACAGACTGGGCGAGTCTTGAGGGGAGCCAGAGCTCATTACACCGTGAGGTTTGCAAAGGGGATGATATAGACCCTTGCAGGTGGTATTGAGCGTAGCCTGGAGCAATGGATAGAATTCCATCAAGAAGAGAGCGTGGAGGGAGCGGTGTCTCTCCCCCAGTGATCAGCAAGGGCAAAAGCATGGAAGTGTGAAAGCCCGGTGCGTGCCCGGACAGTGATGGGGGTGTCTCAAGGCTGGGGACGGGTGAGGCTACTGCGGGCTCGAGGATATGCCTTATAAGGAGCGGGGGCCTCTGGGGCCTTCCAGAAGGGACCCCACAGTTTTGTGGTAGGAACCTAAGGTGTGGACCGTGAGTCTGGGAGCCTTGCAGGAACTCTGAGGAGTTACTTGGAGTTCCTGGCCCTTCGCGGGGCGGGGCCTCAGCGAGACTGGAGCCCCTACCCTGGGGGCGGCCAGTGTCTGCCTGGACCTCCACGTGCCTCCAGGGCGAGCACGGTGCCCTGCACGCAGAACGGGCTCACTGTGTGTCTACTACTGGTGACCTTCCGGCGCTCCCAGTGCAGGGCACCCCTGTCCCCTTCCCCCTTCACCATGGCCGGCACAGAGGGAGCCCCCTAAGGCCTAAGGCTTGGGGAAAGGCGGTGGCTTTTCCAAAACATGTCAGCTATCTGGCTTTGGAACCTCGGCCCCAGCGACACTGAATGGCGGACTGCAAGGCCAGCGTTGCCCCAGGGCCAGCAGGCAGGCGTGGAGGAAGGCTTGAGACGAGAGCTTCTCATGAGGAAATGCCAATATTTGCAACCCTGGGCTGGCTCGCATAGCTAGTTTATCCAAGACTGGCCAACAGTTGGAGGACTCATTCATTTATTTCCTTTTAATAGCATTGGCGCTTTGGTAAAAAAAAAAAAAAAAGAATGAATTAACAGATACATAAATAAATAGTAATGCACATGCTCATTGTGGGCAAACTCTAATGTTATAGAAAAGTAGAAGCGAGAGAATAAAGCAAATCCCAGGAGGTAAACCCTACCGTCCAGAGAGAACAACTGTGAACACTTTGTGGAATCCTTTCAAACACTTTTCTGTCCATAAATACAAGCATTTAAATGGAACACAGTTTTATACAGATGGCATTACAAGATTTATGCTGTTCCACAACCTGCTTTTTTCATTTAATAGCATGTCATGACACCGTTTCCTGTCCATAAGCACAGATCTGTAACATTTTTATAGCCCACAGTACAATTTTACATGGATGTACCAAACTTACCCAGACAGCTCTCTATTGCCAGAAATTTGGATTGTTTCCAGTTTTTCTCTACAACGTGCTAAAGAGTATCATTCAGCTTTTTTTAGATGTGCAGTAATTGCCTAGCAGTAAATATCTAGGATAGCTGGGATAGCTGGAAGAAAGGAAAGATTCCTTGCACGCTGCACAGGAGGTCACCATGGCAACCCCACCCCAGTGTGGCGCACCCATTAGCCTAAGCTCCAGCCAGGGAGGTGGGTCAGAGACAAGGGGAAACAATCCATTTTCAAGCAGAATTATAAGCCAACACAGAAGCAGCATGAAGGAGCATTAATGCAGAATTGAGATGGTTTAGGATGCAGTAGTGTTCTCTGGTAGACACCTTGGCTTTTCATTCTCACAAGAGCCATCAATACTTTTATTATCCTCATTTAGCTGATAAGAGAAATTCAAGTTGAAGAGGTTAAGTAATCTGCCCGAGGGCACACAGTAAATGATGGAGCCAGGGTTGAAAGTGGCCTGCATCCACTCCTCATAATTCTCCTTACCTGACCTAGGGTCGCCAGCCACCCTCTCTTCCCTTACCATCCCTGAGACTTCCAGTCCTGACTCCCCACCCCTCCAGTGCGTTCATTCCCACCGCATCAGACAGGGTCTGCACTGAGACTTCATCTGGACTCTTCCCAGGCTCCGCCCTGGCCACCTGCCACTCCACACCCTATGCCACCTCCATACTGAACTATAGACAGCTCTTTCTTCCTCCATGCCTTGGCTTCTACTACACCCTCAGCTTAGAATGCTCTCTCCTCCGTGGCTGCTGGGCTCTTGTTTATTCTTTTTCTTTTTTAATAAATTTATTTATTATTTATTTTTAATTTTGGCTGCATTGGGTCTTTGTTGCTGTGCGCGGGCTTTCTCTAGTTGTGAGCGGGGGCTATTCTTGTTGCGGTGCGTGGGCTTCTCATTGCAGTGGTTTCTCTTGTTGCGGAGCATGGGCTCTAGGTGCACAGGCTTCAGTAGTTGTGGCTCGCGAGCTCTAGAGCGCGGGCTCAGTAGTTGTGGTTCGCGGGCTCTAGAGTGCAGGCTCAGTAGTTGTGGCACATGGGCTTACTGGCTCCATGGCATGTGGGATCTTCCCAGACCAGGGCTCGAACCTGTGTCCCCTACGTTGGCAGGCGGATTCTTAACCACTGCGCCACCAGGGAAGCCCTCCTGTTTGTTCTTCAAGGCTTAGCTCAAGCTTCGTTTCTTCAAGAGGTTTTTCCTCACTCCCTAATGTGACGTCTCTTCTCTGTGTTCCCCTGGGAGTATCTGGTTCTAACTACAGTTTGACCATCAGATGTACTTTGTGTCAGTTGTCAGTGTCGAGCTCCTAAAATGTGAGCTCTTAAGGGGTGGAATCATCATATTCGTTTCTCCAGCCCCACATCCTACCATAGCCTTGGACACAGAGTGGGTATTCAGTAAATGTATGCTGAGTGAATGAGTAAATAACCAAGCATCTTCCCGTTCACTCTCCATTTCTGCTTCCAGCCCCAGGGACTACTTTAACCCAAGCAGATTGGATGAGCACCCTGCCCACCAGGAGCCGCTCCCTGCTTCCCTGCCTCTCACCTGGCTGGTTCCCCAATATTACCCCACAAGAGCTGGCCCCAAGCTCCATCCTCCATAAGCCCCAGTCATCTCTTTTCCTACCCTTGCCTTGCCAGGGTAACTGAGATACTGGGCGAACCCTTTATATCACCGCCCCTGCCCCACCTCCCCATCCCAACTTTGTTAGTTTTGCCCCATCAGTCCTAGGAACCCTTTTCTCATTCCTTGGGCTCCTCTGTCTGTGGCTTCTCTCCTTGAGAAACCTCAAGTGCTTTGCAAGTCACCTGTCTCTGCCTCCTAAATTGATATGTAGCCTCAACTTCTCCTCCAAAACGTGGTCACATTTTTAAATTGCAATCTGTACGAATCCAACTTACTGAAAACTGCCCTGGTCTTCCTCCCTCCCTTCATGGTGTCACCATTTCCCAACCCTTGGGACATGACCCTCTGAGACCCCTGTGATCAACTGAAACCTGACCCTTACCACTAGGTCTCCAAACTCAGAGCTCCTGGCCAGGCCTGGTTGGCACATGGGGGCTACCGAGAACCTCAGAGGCTTCCCTCGCTTTCCCCACGGGACGGGACAGCCAGCTGCTGCCATGGGCGAATTTGACCCAGGGCTGTAGATCTTTAGGTTTGTCAAGAGAAACTGGAGTCCAGATTTTTACGTGAGGTCCCTTGATTTTTTAATATTGGCCTAGGTTTTTTTTTTTCCTTAATAGACTTTTTTTTTTTAAGCGCCGTTTTAGGTTTTTAGAAAAACTGTGCAGAAAGTAAAGAGTTCCCAGTGCCCCTTCCCTTCCCCCACAGTTTCTCCCATTATTAATATCTTGAGTTAGTGTGGCATATGTTACAAGTGATGAACGATATCGACACATGGCTGTTAACTAATGTTAGGGTCCACTCTTTGTGTTGTATATTCTACGGGCCTTCACAAGTGCATACTGTCATGTATCCATCGCAGCAGTGTCATGCCATTTAAGTCTGCTTTCCACACTCTCCTCCCACTATGCCCCTCCTTTGCATTGTCTCTACCCAGCCCTGTACGCAGGTCTTCTCACCTCTCTGGACTCCTTGGAGCTCCCTATCCCTGGTCATGGACAGTTTCCTGTCCCTCTCACCTCTCCATCAGACTTGTAAGTTCCCTGAGGCCCTCAGAGAAGGCTAAGAAGTCTAGAAGGCTGAGTCTCCCCAGCGCCTGGGGCAGGGGCTTGAATGCTTTGGGGACTCACTATAGCCTGTGTCCATGCTTGCTTATGGGCCGGGTCTGGGGCTTCCAGGGAAAATGCTTTGGGTGCAGTTGACGACAGGGAGAGGGCAGGGGGCAAGCAACGGAGACCCAGGCAAATCTTGGTGGCTGCACGGAGGGGAGGGAGAATAGATGTCCCAGTAAGTCCAGTTTTAGAAAGGGGAACGTTGAGGACAAGCACAGCTCTGGGTGGTGGGATGTTTGAATCCTTAGCAGGAGTGAGCGGAGGTCTCCAGGGAGCAGGGAAGGAGATGCCCCCAGAGAATGCCCCCCTGCTTCCCCCACCTGTCCCTTCCCCTCCCGCCCAAGCAGCTGCCTCCTGTGGGAAAATGGGTGAGCAAGCAAGTATGGGAAAACAGATCAAAAACACCTCCCTAGTGAAGCTGACCTTCCCCCCACCCCTTGCCCCCAGCCCCGATGGCAACCCTGGGGTCCCTCCTACTGGCACCCGCCCAACTCTGCCCCCAGTTAGGCAGAAGAGGACACACACCTCCCACTCCGCTGACGGAGCCCAAAGCAGTGACTTGCTGTTCCTGTAACATGCCTCTGGGCCTTTGCATGCGCTGTTTCTCCTGCCAGCTGTGCCCACTCCAAACTGACGGATCCTCTCTGACCTCTTACGCCCCAAACAAACGTCACCTCCTCTGTAAAGCTGACCCTAACCATCTCCTCCCTCAAGCCTGACAGCACCCCACCCTCCCCCAGATGCTTCCACAGAACTGTTTCCATTATCCACGTAGCATCTAACCCACTGGGTCACTGGTTTGTGCGCCTCCCTTGTTCTGTGTGTGCCTCCCACAAGGCGCAGCTTGTGGTTACACCCTGCGTCCCAGCTCTCAGTGGAGTGCCAGCACCTAGCAGCCTCATTTCATGGATAAATGGAAGGACACATGAATGAATGGACCTCTTCTTTTGGTTTGTTTTTGGGCTGCACCACGTGACTTGCAGGATATTGGTTCCCCGACCAGGGATTGAACCCGGGATTGAACCCGGGCACAGTGAAGACACCAAGTCCTAACCTCTAGACTTCCAGGGAATTCCCAATGGACCACCTCAGAGTAGAACAGTCAACATGCTTCAACATGCTATTACTGGGTCTCTTCTGTTATATTAAAAACAGATCCAGGCCCTGTCTTCAAGGAATCTAAATTGTGGCTGCCTAAATTTTAGCCCACCTAAAAGAGGGGGCTTCCCTGGTGGCGCAGTGGTTGAGAGTCCGCCTGCCGATGCAGGGGACACGAGTTCGTGCCCTCCCACATGCTGCGGAGCGGCTGGGCCCGTGAGCCATGGCCGCTGAGCCTCCGCGTCCCGAGCCTGTGCTCCGCAACAGGTGAGGCCACAGCAGTGACAGGCCCGCGTACAGCAAAAAAAAAAAAAAAAAAAAAAAAAAAAAGAATCAGAGAACAATATACAACCGGGCTAGTTATAATAATTACCAATTACTGAGGTGTCTGCTGCAGGCCTGGCTCTATGCAAAGAGCCCACACACGTTGCTTCCTTCTCTCCTCCCGCAGCTCACGAGTGAGGGAGGGGACCCGCACACTGAGGTTAGGCAGCATGCCCCGGGGCGCCAGCTAGTGGACGGAGACGCGGGGACTGGAGCCCAGGTCTGCCTGAGCCCAGAGTCTGTGATTGCCACTCCCTCACTTCGTCTAGAGGTGGTCAGGGAAAGGAGCGAGAGGGGGTGGGCGGCGCGGTCTGGGGAAGGCTCCTTCCTGGAGGAGCCCTGCTGTGCGATGCTGGAGGCTCCGGGACGTGCCTGAAGCCTAGACAGTGTGGAAAGACCCCAGGAGTTTCAGGGCCTGGGGTCGGAGCGGCCCCGCCCCAGCCTGTGCTCACTCTGGGGGGCCCACAGAGGTAGCGGTACTAGCAGTGCCCTGCTGGGTCCCGGTGGCCTTCCCCCGCGGGCCCCGGGGAGAGCCGGGTCTGCGTGAGCTGCACACTCCCTGCGCCCGTGGGGTGGGGCTGTGTGTGTAGGTGTTCCCACGTCGGAGGCTGCAGAGCCGGCTCCTCTGGGGAGCACACCTCCTGAGGGGGTGCCCTGCCCAGCCCAGTTTCCAGGGTGGGGCGGCGGGGGCAGGAACAGCTTTCTGGAAAGAACACCTTTCTGGAAAGAACACGGCCCTCATTCACTGACTGGTAGACACACCCAGAGGGTCCAACTGTTTCCCACGGCGTGGAGCCAGTCCTGGCCTGCGGAGGGAGGGGGCGGATCCTCTGAGGAGCTGGGGCGCAGCCTTCCAAACATCCATCAAGCTCAGGCCGGCCAGGGGGTCTTGTTACAGTATATCAAGGGGGATGGGCTTCCCTGGTGGCGCAGTGGTTGAGAGTCCGCCTGCCGATGCAGGGGACGCGGG
>NW_020173494.1:1752130-1822512 GCF_003031525.2 Neophocaena asiaeorientalis asiaeorientalis | reverse complement strand
AGCCGTTCTTCTGTCTAGATACCTGGCAGCCTTGGTCCCCTCTAAACTCCATGGACACGTCACGGTGTGTGTGACTCTAGATGAAAAAAAAGCCATAGCTCCCCAAAATCAGTACAGGTGACTTGTGACATTAGAAAGTGTTTTGACTGTGACCTTCAAGAAGTACCTTTGGGGCTGGGCTGGGCGGTGGAGAGAAGACATGAGGATGTGTTTGTCAAGGGCTACAAATGTTCAGTTATGCAAGATGAATAAATTCTGGATCTCTACCGTGCAATACTGAGACTGTAGTTAACAATACAGCATTGTACACTTGAAATTTGCTAAGAGGGGAGATCGCGTAAGTGTTTACATCAGAAAAAAATATATGGTAACTGTGAGGTGATGGATATGTTAATTAGCTTTACTGTGGTGATTATTTCATGATAAGTATGTAGAGCGAATCAAGCTCTACACCTTAAATATATATAATTGTTAATTGTTAATTATACCTCAATAAAGCTGGAAAAAATAATTAGGAAAAAAAAAGAAATACCTTTTATGTTACAACCCAGTACACACATATGGTCATATGTAATACCACAAATATACATCACATACATAACAGAAATATTACAAGAAGATACTTATCTGTACCGTATGCAGTACGCTGATATTTTCTGTTCTTTTATTTTGCAAACTATTCTATTTTTTTTTTTTTTTTCTTTGCGGTACGCGGGCCTCTCACTGTTGTGGCCTCTCCCGTTGTAGAGCACAGTCTCCGGACGCGCAGGCTCAGCGGCTGTGTGGCTCACGGGCCCAGCCGCTCCGCGGCATGTGGGATCTTCCCGGACCGGGGCACGAACCCGCGTCCCCTGCATCGGCAGGCGGACGCTCAACCACTGCGCCACCAGGGAAGCCCCAAACTATTCTATTTTTAAATGCTAGTCATGATCCACGAAATTGATTTTATGATCTACTGACAGGTTGTGACCTTCAGTTTGGAGAACACTGCATTAACAGACCCGGTAATCGTGGTTTCAATTACCAGCGAGCTATCTGGAAGTTGTGTGTATTTTGCTGAGGTGGGCATGTGACCCCTGGCTGTGGGCAGGCTGGAGTTCAGGTACAAGTCATCCAGCTAAGGAGAGACGCGCTCACTCTCCTGGGATTTGGTTCTTCTCTCCCTGTGGTGGGTTTCGGAACTGGCACTGGGACTGCTGATCTTTCAAATCCTGTTGTCCATCTATGTATATGTTCCCACTGTTCATTACAGACCTCGTTTCATCCTGACCTTGCCAAGCCGACGCTGAGTGACCTCAGACAAGTCATTTCCTATCTGGGGTCTTTATCAATAGGATAGGATTAAGGGTGGTTGTACTAGTCTGTGCTTCTCAAAGAAGGAGGGATTTTGCAGCAGTAAGTTGTATATAATTCCTCTCTATGTATATGTGTGTGTATGCATGCTATGGTCTGAATATTTACATCCCCCCAGAATTCATATGTTAGAATCCTAACGCTAGTGTGTTGGTATTAGGAGGTGGGGCATTTGGGAGGTAATTAGGCAGAGCCTTCATGAATGGATTTAGTGCCCTTATAAAAGAGGCCCAAGAGAGCCCCCTTGCCCCTTCTGCCATGTGAGGACACAGCACGAAGTTGGCAGTCTGCAACCCGGAAGAGGGCCTTCACCAGAGCCCAGCCATGCTGGTACACTGGTCTTGAACTTCCAGCCTCTAGAACTGTGAGGAATAAATATTCGTTGTTTATAAGCTACCCAGGTAATGGTATTTTTTTATAGCAACGTGTAGGGACTAAGACAATATGTACATTTATGAATAATACTTTTTCTGGAAGATTTGGAGAAAATAAAATTTTATATTAATACAAACGTAACTAGGTTATGGAGCAGACTATAAAACTCACAATGCTTTTTTAAAAATATACTTCTTTTTATTGCAGTAAAATATACACAAGATAAACTTTAACATTTTAACTTTTTTTTCTCTTTGCGGTGTGCGAGCCTCTCACTGTTGTGGCCTCTCCCGCTGCGGAGCACAGGCTCCGGACGCACAGGCTCTGCGGCCATGGCTCACGGGCCCAGCCGCTCCGCGGCATGTGGGATCTTCCCGGACCTGGGCATGAACCCGCGTCCCCTGCATGAGCAGGTGGACTCTCAACCACTGCGCCACCAGGGAAGCCCTTAACTATTTTTAAGTGTACAATTCAGTGACACAAAGTACTTTCACAGTGTTGTGCAACCATCACCACTATTCATTTCCAGAACTTTTTCATCATCCCAAACAGGAACTCTTGTACTCATTAAACAATTACTCCCCATTCCTTCCTCCCCCTAGCCTCTGGCAACTACCATTCTACTTTCTCTCTCTATGGATTTGACTTTGTACCAGATATAAGTGAAACCATACAATATTTGTCCTTTGGTGTCTGGCTTATTTTACTTAGCATGGTTTCAAGGTTCATCCATGTTGTAGCATGTGTCCGAATTTCACTCCATTCTGAGGCTGAATAATATTCCGTTGTATGTATATACCATGTCTTGCTTATCCATTCATCTGTTGATGGACACTTAGATCGTCTCTACCTTTTGACTATTGTAACTAATGCTGCTGTGAACATGGGTGTACAAACATCTGTTTGGTCCCTGCTTTCTATTCTTTTGCATATATACCGAGGAGTGGAATTGCTGGATCATATGGTAATTCTATGTTTAACCAGTTGAAGAACTACCATACTGTTTTCCACAGCAGTTACACCGTTTGATAATGCTATCAGCAATGCACTATGGTTCCAATTTCTCCATATCCTCATCCACACTTGTTCTTTTCTTTCTTTCTTTCTTTCTTTTTTGTAATAGCCAACCTAATGGGTATCATTTTGGTTTTGATTTGCATTTTCCTAATGACTAGTGGTGCTGAGCATCTGCTTGTGTACTTATGGGCCATTTGTATATTTTCTTTGGAGAAAGGTCTATTCAAGTCATTTTGAACTGGGTTGTTTGATTTTTGTTGTTGTTGAGCTGTAGGAGCTCTTTATATATTCTGGATATTCATCTCTTATCAGATATGTGGTTTGCAAATATTTTCTCCCACTCCGTGGGCTGTCTTATTACTTTCTTTTTTTTATCTGTCAATATATTTTTTCTCATTAGTTATCCATTTTGTACATATTAGTGTATACATGTCAATCCCAATCTCCCAATTCATCCCCCCCCCACCACCCCAACACTGCTTTGTCCCCTTGGTGTCCATACGTTTGTTCTCTACATCTGTGTCTCTATTTCTGCCTTGCAAACCGGTTCATCTGTACCATTTTTCTAGATTCCACATATATGTGTTAATATATGATATTTGTTTTTCTCTCTTTTTTTTCTTTAATAGATCTTTACTGGAGTATAATTGCTTCACAATACTGTGTTAGTTTCTGTTGTACAACAAAGTGAATCAGCCATATGCATACACATGTCCGCATATCCCCTCCCTCTTGCATCTCCCTCCCATTCTCCCTATCCCACCCCTCTAGGTCATCTCAAAGCACCGAGCTGGTCTCCCTGTGCTATGCGGCTGCTTCCCACCAGCCAACTATTTTACATTTGGTAGTGTATATATGTCGATGCTACTCTCACTTCGCCCCAGCTTCGCCCTCCCACCCCATGTCCTCAAGTCCATTCTCTGTGTCTACATCTTTATTCCTGCCCTGAAACTAGGTTCATGGGTACCATTTTCTTTTTTAGATTCCATATGTATGTGTTAGCGTACGGTATTTGTTTTTCTCTTTCTGACCTACTTCACTCTGTATGAGAGTCTCTAGGTCCAACCACGTCTGTACAAATGACCCAGTTTCGTTCCTTTTCATGGCTGAGCAATATTCCATTGCATTTATGTACCACATCTTCTTTTTTTTTTTTTTTTTCCACATCTTCTTTATCCATTCGTCTGTCGATGGGCTCTTATTGGTTTCTCGATAGTGTCCTTTGATACTCAAAAGATCTTAATTTTCACGTCTGAAGGTGGCGTGGGGGCTGCTTCTAGGCTCTGCCTCCCACCCTCTTCCCCAAGGGCACGTTAGTCCTCTGTGGTATTGGGGACCTTTGGTGGTCCTCTGGTACAGGGATGGGATGGAAACTCTGCCCGGTCACCTCCTGGGCTCAGGGCTGTTTTCTGTTTACCATGAAGGACATCTCGACAGGCCTGGAGGAGGTAGAGGGTCTGAAGTGTGACTCAGACCCCGAGCCTCACCAGCAGCTGCCCCTTAGCTAGCAGCCTCCTGCCACATCCAGGAAGCTGGGGCCTTATCAGGACCAGTCAGCGTTCAGACAGCTCTGGGGCCCGCCCAGCCTAGGACGGACCGATGAGTAGGGGCAAAAGGTGACTCTGGTCCCCTCTCCACTTACTCCCCACTGGTTTCTCACGGAACCTGAACTCCTGCTGGTAACCTCACTTCTTTGGGTCAAATGTATGACCTCTTGTCTGAAATGCCCTCGGTGACATCCACGCATCTGTTGGTAATTTGAACGAGATGGCTTCTCAGGAGCTTCCTGATCTCATGCTTGTAGTTTTCTAAAAGCAAGCAATGGAGAGATTCCCTTCCAAACAGCATTCTTTGCCTTTGCTATGTATGCCCGGCAAGGAATTTTATATTTTCCAACATAACATTTTTCAGAAAAGAGGGAGCTGGGTCCATCCAGAGTTCTTCCTATTTAGGGTCACTCTGTTCCTGTATGCTGAACAATGGGCTGTATGGGCTGCTTGAAGGAAGTCACGGTCACCTGAAACTCTCGCCGTCAATGCTTGTTTGGGATCCTTTCAGAAGACACCTGACATACACAATCAATTTAAAAAGAGAGAAGGACAAAAAATGTAATACAGATTGAGATTTATTCCCAGGAATCTGGTCTTCCATTTGCAAGTACTGATTTTGTTGTAAAGGAGCTTTTAATGATCTCTGTAAAAACCAGAGTAGTGGGTCTGGCACATTTTTTTTTAAAACATTAAAACAGCTCTGAAATCAGGATTCATTTCCAGTCAACGCTGTCTCATGATTATAATTGGCCACAGTTTTTTTTCGGTCTTGGTGGTACACAAAGTGGTGGTGTGACTTCCAGCCGAGCACATGTGAAGTTCCTGGAAATACAGTCTCAGGCACTGTGAGTACTTCGAGGTCCGTGAGGGCTAGAGGACCCCCAACCTGACCGGCAGGTGGCGCAGCACAGTGGGAGTCTCAGGCTGAGTCCCACCTCCCTGCCCCCTCCCCCCATACAAATATTTTCCAGCAAGCGGGCACAAAAACATTAAGATGACCTGTTTTGTTGGCAGAAGTCCTTGCAACCTACCCTCTTAGGGGCTCTTAAGCACCTTTCTTGAACGTTCATGTGAGCTGATGTGACAGCTGTCTGGTGGCATGTGTCAGCTGAACTTCTTATGGGTTCAAGCCCAGAGTCCTCCTGGTAAGGCTCATCTGGGCTCATTCAGAGGGGGAGCCACTTTGGGGCACCCTCTGCTCATGCAGGAGGGAGGGTGCCTGGGCAACACTTCTCATCGGTGTACATTTCTCTAATTCCACTCATTTCTCCAATGAGACAGCATCCATCTGGCTAATTAGTAAACCCTCTAGTGTTGATCAAAAATAACTCCAACTGAACCAAAGTTGTGGCCTCTGGAATGTAAACTTAAGGTTTGTCTTTCAAACGCTAATGAACCACCACCCCAGGGGTATGGGTTAAGACTAACATTTTCACATCACACTGTGTGAAGTGTTTGAAAGCAGATTGCCCACAGTGTCATAATAGCAAATGAATACTTGTGACTTGGGGTACATTTTTAGCAATAGCATTAAACACAGCTTCAAAAAGTGTAGCTTTCGAATAACTTAGATGGAAATGCGATTTTTTTTTTTTTTGCGGTACTCGGGCCTCTCACTGTTGTGGCCTCTCCCGTTGCGGGGCAACAGGCTCCGGACGCGCAGGCTCAGCGGCCATAGCTCACGGGTGCAGCCGCTCCGCGGCATGTGGGATCTTCGCGGACCGGGGAACGAACCCGTGTCCCCTGCATCGGCAGGCAAACTCTCAACCACTGTGCCACCAGGGAAGCCCGAGAATATGTTACTTAAACTGTGTTAGGTGACTCCAAAAAGTGGCTGTGTTATGAAGATACTGTTGTCAAAGATGCATGCAGAGATTGTGAACACACATTTCTATGAACTAGGAGTGGAAAAACAATATTTTAAAATTAATACTGGGATTTCCCTGGTGGTGCGGTGGTTAAGAATCTGCCTGCCAATGCAGGGGACACGGGTTCGAGCCCTGCTCCGGGAAGATCCCACATGCCGCAGAGCAACTAAGCCCACGCTCCACAACTACTAAGCCTGTGCTCTAGAGTCCACGAGCCACAACTACTGAAGCCCGCGCGCCTAGAGCCCGAGCTCCGCAACAAGAGAAGCCACTGCAATGAGAAGCCCTCATACCACAATGAAGAGTAACCCCCGCTCACCGCAACTAGAAAAAGCCTGCACACAGCAACGAAGACCCAACGCAGCTAAAATAAATAAATTTATTAAAATAAATAAATAAAATTAAATTAATACTATGTTGGATATGGTAAGGGATTCTAAATAGGTACGTCTAACTAAATTAATAAATTAATGTGATAAAGAGAGTGTGTGCCATTTGCATCCCTAGAAGTTGTATGTATTTTTGGACCCTCTCATTGGGGAAACAGCCCATCAGTTTATATTCAGCCACCTAATATGTAAACATATTCATTCGGGAGGTGATAAGTTTTGCTGGCCATGTCCTTTAAGGCCTGGGATACACAGTGTGTAGGCTAAAGTTTACTGGGGGAGGGTCCAGGAATATGGATAGCGCACTAGCCTGAAACAGATAAGAAGTCAGGTGCAAATTTCACCTCTTGTTAATTTCCCTTGGTTAAATCTGCCAGGACTAGCCTGAAACCTCCTGGTGGTGGTTTTGTTGTTGTGATTTGTCTTTTTTTTTTTTTTTTAGGGGTAAATGAGGAGAACTTGGCAGGTCCCTGAAAGTGTATAACAGCCCATTTTCCTTTTTTTTTTTAAAAGCTGCTTTAAAACATATTTTAAAGCTGTGGATCCTCTTTTAAATGAAATTCTATATGGAACACCAATATACTCTTGAAATATCAGCAAAGCTTCACATTGTACATTTTAAAAAATATTTATTTATGTATTTGGCTGTGTTGGGTCTTAGTTGCGGCATGTGGGATCTTTTCATTGCAGCATGCGAACTCTTAGTTGTGGCATGTGGGACCTAGTTCCCTGACCAGGGATCGAACCCGGGGCCCCTGCATTGGGAGCACGGAGTCTTAGCCACTGGACCACCAGGGAAGTCCCTCACATTGTGTTTTGATTTCAGAATTCTCTGAAGGCTTTTGTTTTATTCAGTCTTATTTCTAAGACCTCTGTGAAAAGAGACAACAAACCAAGCTGCAGTTTGAAATACTAGAAATTACGCTCTGGTTTTTTACAATGTTGGTGAAATTAAGAACTTTAGCTTGTGATGGCTAAAAAGGCCAGTGAGTTCATTTTATGTGCAGTTAATCTGAAATGATTAACAATGGGCACAACATAGAAATCATCAGCTATGCTTTAGTCACTGCCCATGATCATCCATGGATGTTTCACAGTATTGACAAACATAAAAGTTTACATTTTACATGCAAAATAACAATGTATTAATGGGAGAGTCCTTATTTCTTTGAATGGTGGAAAAACACCACACAAGAAATCTCCACCTGTTGAAACAGCAACGTCAAGTTTGGTCTTACCTGTGAGTTTTGTCTCAACCTGATTAATTGGCAAAGAGGGTCATTGTTCAGCATCTAGTTTATAAACATCATAGTGAACACTGTATTTTTCATCTTTTCTCAGTAGCAAAGAAAAATTAAGTCCTAGTGCTTTGTGCTAGGACTTAATTCCCCTTAATCAAAGTTACTTCTCTCAAAAGGAAACTTATGCCTCTTATATTTTCTTTCTCAAAGAGAGGACTTGTGTTATTATATTTTTACTATAATTAAGAAAAATTTCAACCAAGACATCTTCTGGTTGAAATAGGGGTAGAAGTAACCTTTCTGTTTCTCCTAGTTACTGGTACAACGTCCACCCCCACAAAAGTGGTCCCTGGAATGTAACTTAGGGTCCAACAGAATGCAGTTTCGAAGTCTCCAATCTCTCTACGTAGCCTGTAGTCCTCAGATCAAATAACACAACTCCAGAAGCATCCCCATCCCCACCCCAACCAACCTCCACAGACATCCACGCAAACCGGAAATCAAATGATAGCATCTTTGGCAAGCCCCCTAACTTTCCAACGCCTCGGTTTTCCTGCCTGCAAAATATAAAATCAGTTTCATATCTGAAAATGATTAATAGCAAGCGTTTGTTGGATCTTTACTTTATGGCAGGCCCTTCACGTAGGCTGTCTCTTTTAGTCATAGCCACCACGCTATGCAGAAAGTAACTGCTGTTATTTCCATTTCACAGATGGGAAAACTAAGGCACAAGGAGTTAAGTTCCTTGCCTGGAATTGCACAGGAAATGGCAAACCAGTCTTTAAACCCATGTGGCTTGAATCCAGCCCCGAGGCCCTTAACTGCTCTGCCTTAATTCCTGAGACGGAGTGGTGAAGGTGAAGGAGACCAGGTGGGCAGGCAAGGTGACCAGCACAGGCTTGGCACAGAGTGGGTGAGGGTTCCTGTCCTTCGAGGGTGACTTGTCTTGGTTAGTTGGGTGCATATCTGTCTCATCTTTTCCTTTATACACTTCTTGGGGACAAGGACTGTCTTTTCGTCTTTTTAAAAATGTTTTCCTGTACAACATAGGAATACAATGGTATGGAGGACACCTGTTTTCCTCCATTCTGTGTGTCACAAACCTATGCAAGTTTTATTTCAGTTAAATTCTCCTTTTCCCTCCAGCTGCTGCAGCTCACAGGGTGTAATCAGCTCTACATTGAGCCCTTAACCTTATTCGTCACATGATGAAAATGCCAGACACACTGGTTGAATGAAGTGTGTGAATCGTATACTGCTAAGTATTACCCTCCTTTTGTATGTTTTGTCGGGTCATCCTTCCTGGATGGTGTGTGCTGTGAGAGTAGGGACCATTTCTTTCCTTTTTCTTGCCCATGACATTGAAATCCAGGGAGAACCAGGGGACCAAGGTGGGCAAGTCCGTGGAAACCCAACCTTGGTCCCGCTATTGCTAGAGGTTTTTCTGATGTGCCTGAGTCTCCCCTGGTACCAGACCGTTGCCTCTCATCCTGCCACCAGGTGAATTAGTGGTACATCTGGGAGTGAAAGTGTCTTGGTGATTTAGATCAGAAAACCAGGAGGACCAAGGCGTGCCAGGCCCACTTACATCAGTGTTGTTCATTGGTTTGCAAAGTATCAACTTCTATTTTTTAACCTGGGTAAAATGTACATGTGCTTTAAAAAATTATTTTCTATATTATTTTGCATTCAGTTGGACACTTAGGTTGTTTCCATCTCCGGGCTATTGTAAATAGAGCTGCAATGAACACATTCAGAAATATTTTTAAACTTTTTTTATTGTGGTAAAATATACACAACATAAAATTTATCATTTTTAAGTGCATTTTACGTTTACAGGAGTGAGCAACCATCACCACTACCCATTTCCAGAACTTTTTATCCTCCCAAACAGAAACTCTGTACCCCTTAAACAACAGCCCCCGTTCCTCCCTCCCCCACCAGCCTCTATTCTGTCTCTTTGAACTTGCCTGTTCCAGGCCCCTCACATAACTGGAATCACACAACATTTGGCCTTTTGTGCCTGCCTTGTTTCACCTGGCATAATGTTTTCAAGTTTTCATCCATGTTGTAGCGTGCATGAGAACTTCATTCCTTTGGAAGACTGAGTAATGTTCCATTGTATGTGTAGACTGCATTTTGCTTATTTGCTAGTCTGTTCACCTGCTGGTGGACACTTGGGTTGTTTCTGAAGCACTCCTTCTTGAATGGTAACCCAGCCTCGCCTCGGATTGGGACCTGAGCCCACGAGCTCTGACTTAGGAGGGGTCTCGAACCCACTGGCTTTTAATTGAAACGGCTCACCTGGTGTCAGGACTTACTGAAGCTCAGGTTCTTTTGTCTCATTGCACAAAGAATTCAGCGTGAGGCAAAGCAACGGGCACAGGGTGAGTTTATTAGCATAAGATGTTTGTGAGAGAGACAAGCGGGCAGGCAACGGAGCACAGCCCCGAGAAGAAAGAGGGATACATTTTTATAATCAAAGCAAAAGTAGGGAGGGGAGAAGACCACCTTCTTCCTCATTCTTGGGCAGATGTCAAGGCTTACATCATTAGTTCCTCCTTTGACCCTACATGGTTTAACCGGGACTGTCATGGCACTATTTAAATCATATGTATGTTAGCAAAAGAGTGGTAACATATACTAAATATAGTAATTCATCTCAGTTTCTTTCCCCTTTCACCTATATTCCTGTCTTGGTTACATGCAGAGATGCTACTCTTTAAGGACCATTAACTCCCTGACTTCATGTAACAAGACTCAGACCCCATGTCTATTGTCTTGTGTTGTAACTATCAGGGTTTGTGGCTTGAGTGTGTCTGGCGCTCGGATGCACCTGGTCTTCCTTCAAGGCTGTGCTGACTGTTGCTAGGTTACTGGATTCTTTTCTTGAGTGGTCCTTAGTTTACAACAGTCTCCCAAACTCCCTTCCTCCCTGTCTTTAATCCCCTAGTGGGATTTCTAAACTATTTAATTATCCTTCTCTATCCCTCTCATTTCCACCTTTTGACTATTATGAATGATTGCTTACGCCATAAAGATGCATATTTGCGATGAAACATAACTATATTGTATTTTGCTACATAGTTCCAGATAATAATATATAGGACCTAAAGAACTATAATAAAAAGCAAAAGTATAAACAAACCACAAAAACAAAAAAATCACTTTACGTTCAAAGGATGAACACCATTGCATCATTAAACAAGCATTTGCTGAAGGCCTGGGATGAGCCAGGCACACACCCTGCGTTTCCAACCATCTCGGGAGGGCCCTCCCCCGTTGGGGCGCATGGGGGTGCAGGGGAGACAAGGCCTAGGCCGGTAGCTTTGCCTGCAGGCAGATGTGGATGCTGCTGCTGTAGGAGAGGTACAGGCAAGGTCTTGGGGCCTTGGGAGGCAGGGACAGAACCCGCCCGTGGGGCTCTGAGGGGGTGGCAGATTTGGGGAGTAGGTGAGGCACGGACTATGGTAAACTCCTAGCTCTGCTCTTTCTTTGCGGAACCGAGCTAGTATTTTTCAGTGTCTTGGGCCTGCCCTGAGGGCTTTGGGTTCCTCTAGTTTACATGACTCACAGATTATTAAACAGTCTGAATCCTGCATTTAAGCAGCCCTGTTGCTCTGATTCAGAGTGCCTCGGATTTACCTGGTCTGGTCCTTCGGTGTGTCTTAGGGCAACCACGCTCCAGCCAGCCTTGTGGAAGTGCTGCATCTCTTTGGGTGATCTGGAGCACAGCGCTTGATGGACTCGGACCCGGGATCACACTGTCTGTCCAGGTGTAGCACCTGATGCAGGGAGAGGGAGCAGCCCCAGCTCTCCCCGAGCTGTGTGACCTTGAGGAAGTTACTCCACCCCTCTGATCCTCTTGTGCAACATGAGGGCATTGGGTGACCTCTACGGCCCTTTCCAGCTGCTGTAATTTTATGATTGCCCTATTATGATTTAAGTACCTCCCTCTATCACTCTCGGAGTGAATGACTCAGCAGTCTGAGAGTTTCACTATTGTTTTTAAGGAAGCCTGGTTATTTTGCCATCACAAGCAAGGGTATGTCCCTTAGGTAAACAGTCTGACAGTCTTGATCCAGCTGGAGTTAGGCTGACACTCACTGGAGTTCTTCACGCTGTATTCTTTCAGTGAAGCAGCTCGGACACCGGCTGGCCAGAGGCATCCGGAGCCATGTCAGAACTTTGAGCGAGGCCTGGTGACAGGGACCGGCTGTCACCCACCAGTCTTCCCAGCTCGGCTTCAAGATGCTGAGCCTGAAGCTCCCCAGGCTGTTCAGCATAGAACAGGTGCCCCAGGTACGTGCTGTCGTTCCGGTGGTTGAGTTCCAGGCTGGGACTAGGGCTTGGCCTCTGCAACATGGCGACTGCTATGTCTTCAACCAGTCTGCTCTGTGTACACCCACTCTCTTCAAGGAGCCCCTCCCAGACTCCCTCTGGGGAATTCGAGCCTCCTGTTTCCCTCACCTACACCAAACCTGGAAACGGAAGTGATCCTAAAACCGTTTCAGTTGTAGCCCTTCCCTGTGACATCCGTATTTTTTCCCGAAGCAGAGTCATTGTTGAGACTACGGATTCAAGCTACAGAGGTGAAGCTAGCAGCCCTTGTCTGAGTGACAGTTTTTTAAGGACGCTCCTGTGGGTGCTTGAAAGCAGGCCAGGGGCAGAGTCACCTCAGAGTGTGGCTTTGTGGCTGTTCTCATCCTTTGCAGGAGGCCCAGGCCAGGTGTGTGTTGAGGTGATGAAGAGAGTTATTGATCCGCCTGTGCCTGGGTGCCCAAGGGCAGCTACCCCAAAACACCGGGGATGCATTGATAATCTGCGTTTTTAATAAGCCTTAGGTGAGGTCATGCTGCTTGTGAGCTGTGCCAGCGGTGCACCTCCTCCTTCCCTTGCAAAGTAAACGTCATCTCATTACACCCTTGTTTCGGTGTTATGTTTCCTTCCTCTTTGAACAAGAATAACTGTTGTTTCGTGGATGTTTCATCTGGAGGATGTCAGGGAGGGAGGGGAGATCTCCTTTCCACCCAGCCGACCGCCAAGCCCTTACGACTTTCCCCAGAAAAATAAATCCCAAATGATCTCAGCATCATGAATGGAAGGTTAAGAGGAGACAAACCACAAAACCCTCTTCCTGAAAGCCTGCGCGGCTAGGTGATGCCAGCAAGATGGCATCGGGGGAGAATCAGAAGGATGCGGAGCTGTTGAAGGGCAGAGATGAGGATGCGGCAGGTAACAGACACACTGGAAATGAGACCAGGTTCCCACAATGCTGTTGGGCAGGCGGCCCACCTCTGTTCTCACAAGGCTGTAGACATCTCTTCCTGGTGCCCTGCCCCGGTTGGTCCTACTCACAGAGAACTAGTGGCTGTGATTAGCGGGGACACGGTGATCTTTTGATTCATTCACTCGTGACATTTTTATTGACTGCCTACTATGTGCAAGGTGTGACTCTGTGTGGGGCCCAGAGAAGAATCACGTACAAATCCTGCCCTTAAGGGGCTCTGTGTTGGTTGGGAAGATTTAAAACTGTTCAGGAGCACTTCCGTTGCAAAGTGGATTAGGGTGTGTGCTCAGAGAGGGACAGATGGGTTCAGAAGAGGGATTGGTCACTTCCATCATGGGGGAGGAGGCAATCAGGGATGTCTCCACAAAGGGGGCGATCTGTAAGATTGGGTTTGAGGATGGGTAGAATTTGGGGGGCGAGGAGAGCACTCCAAGTGAAGAAATAGCATGAGTAAAGGCCTGGAGCTGGGAAATCAGGGGGCAGGTGTGGGAACTCTTGGGGCGGGGATTATGGGTATCTCCTCGGATATCTCCCTGGGAGTTTTGGTCAAGGTTGGGTTCAGAGACTGTGCCCAGGAAAGAAGTGAAGGAGAGAGGATGGTCTCACTGGGAACCTTGGGTAAACTGCTAGGATTCTGAATGTATGGGGGTTCTGAGGGTGAGGACCGGACCGCCTCTGAGGGCTGAAGATTGATGTGTCTTCTCTGTCCGGTTTTTCATAAATGATGGAGATGACAGTTTTCTTTTTAGTAAAATGGTACCAGTCAGAGGCAGAGAACCAACATCACACCTCACATCCGTTTACTTCAGAACCTTCCTTGGGCTCCTGGGTTTCCCAGCATCATGCCCAAGTTTCATGTGGCCACAGAGGAAACACAGTGGCTCTGCCTGCCTGGAGGGTAGTTTTATTTGAGGATTTAGTGGGGGAGGGGGAAAGGCATTTTTAAAACATTCAAACAGATGCAAACATATTAAGGAGTGAATGCATAATTTTCATGAGTATTTAAAATAGGAGACTTCATAGAAATATTAAGTTTACTTTTGGTGGGCTCTGTGGGTTCCAGTACTTGGTCTGCAGAATGACCTTGGGCAGAGTGCCCTTAGTCTCCCTACCTCAGTTTCTGCATCTGTAAAATGGGGTGGTGCTAGAATCTCTTCCTCAGGTAATGGTAAAGATTAAATGAGGTAACCTATGGGAAGTGCCTGGCATATGGTGAAGTCAGTAATGTTGGCCGTTATTATTATTATCAGCTCTCCTGTGCACTGTGCACTTGGAGGGGTGGAGTGTGTTGGGAGGAGACGTTAAGCAGCCCCTCCCACAGACTCCCACCCCAGCTCCCTGCCTGATATTCACAGGCCCAACCCCTACCCACCTCCCCCACTGTTTTTCATCTGTAAACCCTCTTCTCCAGCCACACTGGTGCTCTCTCTAGACTTCCCACCAGATTGGACATTCACTTCTCTTGATCTCTGTTTGAAGAAGGCTTACCTCCCTTGCCCCTCCATCCGCCTTTCTGGCCTCCTTCTCCGTGGAGCTGCAGGTGCCCTCTCCCTTCCCTGAGCCCCTTCAGCTGTTGGTTGGCACCTCTGCAGGCTGCCCTATATGGCCACCTTTCCCTTCATACATCAACCAGCTGTGTGGCCTGGGCCACTTCCCTACCCTCTCTGAGCCTCACCCATCAGAGGAGAGTGGGGCACGGCCTCTTGGCATCTTCAGGGTTCTAATTCTGGTGCATTCCTCCTAATGGACTACTCACAGGAAAGGACAGTTCTCCCTTCCCGTAGAAGGTAGGACTTGGGTACATGCCTCACAATTTCAAGTCTCCCTGTGTCTAATAACAGACCTGGGTACATTAGGGAGTTGTGAAAGATGTGAACAAACAGCTCAAGGAATGGAATAAATATCTAGGTGTTGATTCCTACACAGACCCAACCTAGAGACAAACAGGGAAGTCTAGACAGCAAGTTAATATGGAACATGGCATGACACTTGGCCAGGAAACAAGGGTATTTTGTGTCAAATTGAGAATCTTTTGTTAACGGTAGCCTTGGCCCCCAGGCTACAGGTAAACTCACCGTATTGTCCTGGAAGCCTTAATTTAGGGGCACAGGCAGGAAGATTCCAGAGGTGCTACAAAGCATTTCCCAGCCTGGCACTGGAGCTCTGCCGCTTACTGTGGGAATTTGGACAAGACGTGTAACCTCTCCGAGCCTCAGTTTCCTTATCTGTGAAATGGAGATAATATCTGTCTCACAGAGCTATTGTGAAGATCCAAGAAAAATGAAATAGAGTAGTGGGATAATTATGAAGGAACAGAAGCAGAGCCAGATCAGTGGCTGGGAGTGGTGTTGGGTAGGTGGGCTTGGGCACCTGAAACAGGAAGCCATCTCAATAGGCAACTGGTTTCTCCAGCCGAGAATTTCTCAAAGTGGGCGCTTGGATCACCACCACGAGAATACCTGGGAGCTTACGAAAGGGAGTCATGATTGCAGGCTTTTTGTATTGTTCTTGATTTTAACCCAAATGAATGCTTTCAACATTTCATCATTTAATATAATGTTAGCTCTTTCTGTGTGTATGGGTGTGTGTGTGTGTGTTTGTGTGTGTGTGTGTGTATGTGTATAAATAACCTTTATCAGGTTAAGAATATTCCTTTCTATCCCTAGTTTCCTAGGATTTTTTTTTCCCCTCTAATCAGTAATAAATTCTTTTTTCTATCAGTATATCTTTTGAGATGGCCATATATGATTCACTTAAGTTATTAATGTGGTGAATTACATTGATTGATTTACTAATGTTAAACCAACCTTGCATTTATTTATTTATTTTATTTATTCTTTTTATTCATTTATTTATTTTGGCCGCACCGCGCAGCATGCGGGATCTTAATTCCCTGACCAGGGATGGAATCTGTGCCCCCTGCAGTGGAAGTGTGGAGTCTTAACCACTGGACCGCCAGGGAAGTCCCCAACCTTGCATTTAAATATTACTTGGTCACGATGGAGTATCTTTTTAATCTATCGCTGAAATCAGCTGATAGTTTGTCTAGGATCCTTAAATCTATTTATTGAATTGGCCTGAAAATTTTCCTTCTTATACTGCCCTCCCCTGGATTGGGGATTAAGATGGTGCCAACCACAAATGAGTTGGAGAGTGTTACCTATTTATTCTATGGAAAATATATGTAATATTTGTATAATATTAGAATTATACATTCCTGACAGCTTGGTAGAATTTACCTGGAAAATTGTCTGAGCAGGGCCACCATGTTGCCCACCCGAGGGAGCATCGTTTATCTCTTAGTCTACGTGAGTGACAGACTGCGGAATTGTGCGAGGAGCAACTCGATGCTACAGCTGCATTTTCTCTGTAGAAAGTTCTTTTTATAACAGTTTTGTTGAAATATAATTCACATACCATAAAATTCTCCCTTTAAGAGTATATAGCTCAGTGGGTTTTAGTATGTTGACACACACAAAGTACGTTGTACAAAACCATCGTCAAATTGAATTTTAGGACATTGTTAACACCGCAGAAAGAAACTCTGTACCAATTAGCAGACATTTCCCACTGCCCCCACTCGCAGGCCTATGGCAACCACTAATTTACTTTGCCTCTACGGATTTGCCTCTTCTGAATATTTCATATAAATGGGGTCATGCAGTAGGTGGCCTGTTGTGAATGCCTTCTTTCACTTCGCATAGTGTTCTCAAGGTTCATCTGTGCTGTAGCATGGATTAGTACTTCATTTGTTTTTATGGTTGAATAATATTCCATTTATGGATATACCAGTTTGTTTATTCATTCTTCAATTGATGGACACTTAAGTTGTTTCCAATTTTTGGTTATTATGAGTAATGCTATGAACATCTGTGTATAAGTTTTTTTTTTTTTTTTTTTTTTTTTTTTTTGCGGTACGCGGGCCTCTCACTGCTGCGGCCTCTCCCGTTGCAGAGCACAGGCTCCGGACGCGCAGGCTCAGCGACCATGGCTCATGGGCCCAGCCGCTCTGCGGCATGTGGGATCTTCCCAGACTGGGGCACGAACCCATGTCCCCTGCATCGGCAGGTGGACTCTCAACCGCTGCTCCACCAGGGAAGCCCTGTGTACAAGTTTTTGTGTGGCCGTATTTTCAATTCCCCTAGGTACACACCTAGGAGTGGAATTGCTGGGTCACATGGTAACTCTATGCTTAACTTTTATTTTTATTGTGGCAAAATATACTTAACATAAAATTTACCATCTTAACCATTTCAAAGTGCACAGTTCTGTGGTATTAATTACATTTACCTTGTTTGGCAACCATCACCATCATTCATCTCCATTCTTTTTATCTTAAAAAACTGAAACTCTGTACCCATTAAATAAGAACTCCCCATTTTCCCCTACCCCAGCCTCTGACAACCACCATTAATACTTTTTGTCTTTACGATTTGACTACTTTAAGTACTTCATATAAGTGGAATTATATAATATTTGTCTTTTTGTGACATTTATTTTACCTAGCATAATGTCTTCAAGGTTTATCCATATTACAGCATATACCAGAATTTCCTTCGTTTAAAAAGGCTGAATAATATTCCATTGTATGTACATACCACATTTTGCTTATCCATTCATCCATCAATAAGTACTAGGTTGCTTGTATGTTTTAGCTTTTGTGAATAATGCTGCTATGAACATAGGTGTAGAGATATCCCTTCAAGACCCTGCTTTCAATCCTTTTGGGTATGTACCCAGAAGTGGAATTGCTGGATCATTTGGCCATTAAAAAAAAATTGTTTTTTGAAGAACCACGCTGTTGCTTTCCACAGTGGCTGTACCATTTTACATTCCCACCAACAGTGCACAAGTGTTCCAGTTTCTCCACATCTTCACCAACACTTGTTGCTTTCTGTTTTTTTTTTTTTTATAGTAGCCATCCTAATGGATATGAGGTGATATCTCATTGTAGTTTTGATTTGAATTTCCCTAAAGATTAGTTATGTTGAGCATCTTTTCATGTGCTTATTGGCCATTTGTATATCTTCTTCGGAGAAATGTCTACTCAAGTCTTTGGCCAATTTTTAAGTTGGGTCATTTGTCTTTTTGTTGTTGAGTGGTAAGTGTTCTTTATATATTTTTGATACAAGTCCCTTATCAGATACATGGTTTGAAAATGTTTTCTACCATTCTGTGTGTTGCATTTTCATGTTATTGATGGTATCCTTGGAAGCACAAAAGTTTTAAAATTTAATATTATCTATTATTTTTCTTTTTTTGCTTGTGCTTTTGATGTTATAGCAAAAAAACCTTTGGCTGATCCAAGGTCATGAAGATTTACTCCTATATTTTCTTCTAAGAGTTTTATCCCTAAAATTTAAGTCTATGATCCATTTTTTTTGCATTAGTTATTGCATGTGATGTGAAATAGGGGTCCAACTTTATTCTTTTCTTTTTTTCATGTGGGTATCAAGCAGTCCCAGCACCATTTATTGGAAAGACTATTCATTATTTTTTCATTGAAGTATCTTGACACCTTTATTGAAAATTGATTGACTATAAATGTGAGGGTTTATTTCTGGATTCTCAGTTCTCTTCCATTGATCTGTTTGTCTCTTCTTATGTCAGTACCACATTGTCTTGATTACTGTGCTTTGTAATGAGTTTTGAAATTGGGAAGTGTAAGTCCTTTAACCTTGATCTTCTTTTTCAAGATTGTTTGGCTGTTCAGGGTCCCTTGCATTTCCTTATGAATTTTAAAATCTATTTGTCGATTTCTGCAAACAGACAGACCAACAAAAAAACCAGGCAGGATTTTGAGAGGGGTTGTACTGAATCTGTTGATCAATTTTCGGGGCATTACCATCTTAGTTATATTAAGTAAATTAAACCCATGAATATGGGCTGTCTTTTCATTTGTCTAGTTATTCTTTAATTTCTTTCAGTGATGTTTTGTAGTTTTCAGTATACAAGTCTTGCACCATTAAAATGATTTGTTAAATTTATTTCTAAGTATTTTATTGTTTTTGATACTGTTGTAAGTGGAATTGTTTTCTTAAATTCATTTCAGATTGTTATTGCTAGAATATAGAAAACTGAGTTTTGTATATTTATCTTATATCCTGCATGCTTGCTGAACTAATTTATTAGTTCTAGTAGTGTTTTATTGGATCCTTTAGGAATTCCTGTATGTAAGATCATGTCATCTGCAAATAGAGATAGTTTTGCTTCTTCCTTTTAATCTAGATGCTTTTTATTTCTTTTTCTTGTCCAGTTGACCTAGCTAGAATCTTCACTACAATGCTGCATAGAAGTGGTGAGAGCAGACATCCTGCTCATAGGGGAAAAGCATTCCATTAAGTATGTTAGCTGTGGGTTTCTCGTAGATGGCCTTTGTTGGTTTAAAGAAGTCCTATTACTATTTTGTTGAGTATTCTCTTGTCATGAAAGGATATTGGATCTTGTGACATGCTTTTTCTGTGTCTATTGACATGAATATGTCATTTTTGTTTTTCTGTTCTCTTCTTGGTTAATCTTGTCAGTTTGTCTTTTTAAAAAAAAAATTGAAAAGAAGATGATTTGGGCTTTGTGGAGCCTCTCCATTGTGTATTTTATATCTTAATGTCTTTTTGTTATTTTTATTATTTTCTTTCTACCCTGGGTTTATTTTGCTGTTACTGCTCTAACTTCGTAAGTTAATCACTCTACCATTGTAATGTAAGCAATTAGATATATATATATTTCTCTCTAAGTATTGCTTTAACTGCAGTCCACATATGCAGTTCTAATTAATTTCTAACTTCCATTTTGATTTTTTTATGCAACTTAACGATTGCTCAAGGTATCCATAATTGAAATGTGTTAAAAATCTTTCCTAATGGTGTCAGATTTGTGAATTACTCCTTGTAGGTAAGTCAATTTTTGCTTTATATATTTTGAGCCTGTGTTTTTTTTAGGTCCATCCAAGTTTGTAATTGTATCTTTCCGGTGAAGTAAAGTTCTTATCATTTCTAAAAAAGGATTCTCTTGGGGCTTCCCTGGTGGCGCAGTGGTTGAGAGTCCGCCTGCCGATGCAGGGGACGCGGGTTCGTGCCCCGCTCCGGGAAGATCGCACATGCCGCGGAGCGGCTGGGCCCGTGAGCCATGGCCGCTGAGCCTGCGCGTCCGGAGCCTGTGCTCCGCAACGGGAGAGGCCACAACAGTGAGAGGCCTGCGTACCGCAAAAAAAAAAAAAGTGATTCTCTTTATATCTAGTAATGCTTTTTGTCTTAGCATCTGTCTGATAGTTGTACAGTGACTCCAGTTTTGTTGTTTTCGTTATGTGTCTGGTTTATTTCTTTCCTTACTTTGACTTATAATCTCTCCCAGTCCTTATATTTTAGTTGTGTCTCATGTAAATGGCACATAGTTGGGTTTCATCTAGATTGACAATATTTGTCATTTAAAGGGACGGTTTAGTCTGTTTATATTTATAATGAGTATTGAAATATTTGCATTTATTTTGATCATCTTATGTGCTTTCTATTTGTCCTGTTTCCCCTGTTGCCCTTCCCTTCCTGCGCTCTTTGAATTGAGCTTTACATTCTTCTTTTCTTTTTCCTTTTGAACATGCTGTTTTCTCCTGCCCTTGTTTTATAATTAATATGCTAGAAATATTCTCTGAATTCATCAGCTTAATGGTTACTTCAGCTGTCTTTACATGAATAATTGTAGGAAGCAGGAAGGGCTAGGCTATGCTGAGTTCAAACATTACCCCAGATAGCTCAGTGACTTAACAGAGCGAAGGTTTATTTCACCCTCACATTACATAGCTAAGTGGTCAGTGAGGAACTGTGAAGGGCCCAGGCAGATGGAAGGTCTGCCACCTTATAGCTGCTTCATCTGGAACATGTGGCCTTCTAGGTCGCCACAGAAGAGGAAGAGAGAGAGGTGTCTTAGGTTGGGTTTCCCAGAAACAGGCTCTGAGACAAAGATGTACGTGCAAGGAGTTCATGAGGGAGTGTTCTCAGGAACACCTGTAAGGAAGTGGGGGAAGCAGGCTTGGATAGAAGGAGAAGTTGCATCAGAGGCCTCTGCTGACCACCCAGGGAGCTCTGGAGTGGGGTTGACCCTTCAGAGTTGTCCCCAATGAGAAAAGAAGGCCAGGACTTTGTATCCATCCTTAGTGGGTATGTGCTGCCCCTGTACAGTGAGCATAATATGGTCAAGGTAGCAGCCTTTGGCCAAAAGTGATTCCCAGAGATGGATAGTGGCTCAGTTCTGAAAAGGGCAAGAGCTGCATCCCCAGTCCATCATGACGTCTCCTACAAGAAGGCATTGTTCTCCAACTGCCCTGGCTTGGAATTAACTTTAACCAGAAATAGTCAACATGGCCGCAACCTAGCGACCAGACAGTCTGAGAAATGTAAGAAAGCACATGTGATACTTGGTGAGCACCAACTGTCTCTACCATGCCTCACTTAACTTCTTGGATCTGAGGACTGGTGACTTGCAACAGTTCTAGACATTTACCAGTTAACTCTTCAGATATCACATCAGAACCATTATATTTTTTCCTTCTAGAGAAATATTCGTTATGTCTCTTGTTTGCTTTTTCACATCTTCCGTCTCTTAATCTCTCTGGACCGCATCCTGGATACTTTCTTCGGATCTACTTTCAGTTGACTAATTTCCTTGTCAGCTTGGTCTAGTCTGCTATGTATCCTTTCAGTGACTTTTTATTTCAATTATTTTTTTTAATTTCTGAAAGTTATATTAGGTTCTTTTCAAATCTGCTTGCTTATCGTTCATATTTTGAAGCTCTTTCTTTAAACATATTGAACACAGTTATTTTACATTTCAGTATCTGTTCTTTGATCTCTCTTTCTGCTATCTCCTATTTTTTGCTGTTTCTCATTCATGGCATTTTGTTTCTGGGTGTGTGCGTGCTTGTTTTAACGTAGAAATCCTTCAGAGAGGATTTGCACTTGTTTCGTTGCTTACCTGAGGGAACTACAGAACTTTGACCTCTATCTATTTGTAACCACTTTAAATTTTCCACTTGAGAGTTCTTGGACCACAGTGGTAGTGTGGATTTGGACCACAAACCCCTGTGAAGATGAACTGATGGCTCTGAATTCTTGAGAGAGATTTTTTTTCAGAGAGACAACTTTTGTAATCGTATTGTTCTGTCTGGTAGGATTTATTTTACATTCACTTATTTTGAAAGTCCTAGCTTTATTGATGAGGTCTCCTATTAGATTCCCTGCCTTTGATGGGCCTTGGATTTCATCTCTCATTTGCAAATACTGGCAGCAGAAACTCTGATGGCGAAAGCAGCGTACCTCCCAGGGTTCCTGGTTTCCCTTTGTTTTGAGGGTTTTGTGACCTCCTTGCTTTTGTGCCATCTTGCTGATAGATTTATCCAGCGTAGAATGCAGGCTTCATCCAGCATTTGAATTGTTTTCGTTGGAAGGATCCTTCATGACATCTAATTGACCATCATTCTGCCAGAACCAGATGTTCCCCAGCTATTCTTCCAGGTCCTTCCTGCATCACATGGGTCCAGTGATCCCTTCCTTCTGAAAACTTGCATAACATCTAGTACATCCATGAAATATTTGTAGCAATCCTTGGTTCCACCAGGCTGGGTGCAGTGAAGCATCCTGGGCTTTTCAATCTAACAAACTAGGAGTTGCATTTTGGTTCTGCTATTTCTTATGAAATAGCAGATGAAGCTCCATCTCACCGAGCTTCAGTTTCCTTATCTGTAAAATGGGCTTGACAATCCCTACCTTTCAGTGCTATCATGATGAGCAAATAAAATTGGGTCTGCCCCTGCCATGTGCTGGATCTGAATCAGGAGAACAAATAGAGGCCACAGACCATATGCCTAAATATGTAAAAGTCACAAATGAAGCTCATAGCTATATAAATTCTACCTTGACAAATATTCCTTCATAATGACAAAAAACAATATGTAAAGCTCCGATTTTTGTATAGCTAACGCCAACGAAATGTCAAAGACAGCTAAACTTAATTATTATCGCACATGTCTGGATATAATGTTGATGGATGAGTGATGTTTAGATGGGCATAACATACATAATTCATAAATTTACATGTTTATTCTATAAAATTTATTTTTCTTGCCTTCATTTCAGCAAAATTTTGAGATGTTGTAATCAACATTATCACATAATTTGTGTTCTGTTAACAGTGATGTCAAAATAGACCATTATTCTTGAATCACTGTAGTTCTTAGATTTTTTTTTTTAATTTTGATTAATTTCATTTGGGAGAAACTTCTGTTGAGTTTTTATTCAGTTCTGCTGAGGCAGAGCAACTGGAATTATCAAAAAATATTCTTAAAGCCACATTTAGAATCAGGAATGAGTATAAAATTTACATACCAAGTTCAGACATTGTAATGAGGTTTCGTATGATAGAATTAAGTGGGAAAATTATTAAATATTTTAATTTCATATGGATCATCATCTTTTATGTTGCTGTTTTCACTTTCTTAAAACAATATCCAGATCCATATAGTATTTACTTGATTTTTCTTTTTCCAAGAAAAAAATATAAAGAAAACAAAATAGCATCTTGCTCAGTCAAAATTATACCTCAGGGCTTCCCTGCTGGCGCAGTGGTTGAGAGTCCGCCTGCCGATGCAGGGGACACGGGTTCGTGCCCCGGTCTGGGAAGATCCCACATGCCGCGGAGTGGCTGGGCCCGTGAGCCATGGCCGCTGAGCCTGCGTGTCCGGAGCCTATGCTCCGGAACGGGAGAGGCCACAACAGTGAGAGGCCCGCGTACCACACACACACACACATACACACAAAATAGTCGATTTATCAGTAAGACATAACAATTATAAATGAGAATAAACCTCACAAAAGAGCTTCAACATACACAAAGCAAAAGCTGATAGAATGGCAAAAAAAAAAAAAAAAATTATACCTCAGTCTGCAATGGCCAGAAAAATAATTTCTGTTGGAATCAATTGCAGGATTGTTTGTATGTGAACCTTCTCTTTCATAGTCCGCAGACATCTTTGTTTCCTTATTTGAATTTTATTTTATTGGAATATCATTTTTGTTGCATATTTCATGTGTGGCTCCTTTAGTTTAGAAAAGTCCTAGACATATTTAAAATAATAAATACGCATTTTTAATCCCTTTAAAAGTGAAATAGCCAAACTAGATTTTTTTTTTTTTTTGTAGGCTTTTGCTAACAACATCCCATAACATATATCTGTGGACAGCTCAGGTTCAAACCTAATGTCATTTCCCACCAAAGATGGGATTTGCTCTGTATTTGAGGACCTTCTGTTGTTTCACTGATTTCTTTCAGTCATCTTGCATCTTGCCTACATTTTACCTAAGTGTTTAATGATATTTATTTGGCATTCCCATTGCAAGAATAAGAGTAGTTTGTGATCAAATTTGATATGTGTTTCAGGAAGTTATCCCATATTGGGGAAGATTCTGTGGATGTCATATATAATCTTTGAATTGTTCCAAAGGAAGGCATCAATTCTCCTAGTAAGAAATTGAAAGCATGTGCTGCCATCTCCAGCTCTAAGAATGCTTTTGGATTTTTGGACATATCCTGACCTTGTATTAGTTTTCTGTTTTTGCCATAACAAATTACCACAAATCTGATGGCTTAAAAAAGAAGATAAATTGATTAACTTACAGTTCTGTAGGTTAGAAATCTCACATGGGTCTCACTAGGCTAAAATCAAAGTGTCGATGGAGGCTCTCTGGGGAGAACCTGTTGCCTTTTCCAGCTTCTGGCAGCCACCTACAGTCCTTGGCTCCTGGCCCACTCCTTCCATCTGCAGAGCCAGCAATGTTGCATCTCTCAACCCTTCTTCATAGTCACATCCCCTTCTACCTCTCCCTTCCACTTTTAAAGGTTTTTAAAAAAAAATTATTTATTTTATTTATTTATTTTTGGCTGCGTTGGGTCTTCGTTGCTGTGCGCGGGCTTTCTCTAGTTGCGGTGAGCAGGGGCTACTCTTCGTTGCGGTGCGCGGGCTTCTTATTGCGGTGGCTTCTCTTGTTGCGGAGCACGGGCTCTAGGCGCGCCAGCTTCAGTAGCTGTGGCTCGCGGGCTCTAGAGCGCAGGCTCAGTAGTTGTGGCGCACGGGTTAGTTGCTCCATGGCATGTGGGATCTTCCCGGACCAGGGCTACGAACCCGTGTCCCCTGCATTGGCAGGCGGATTCTTAACCACTGCGCCACCAGGGAAGTCCTCTCTCTTCCACTTTTAAGAACCCTCGTGATTACATTAGGCCTACCCGGATAATCAAGATAATCTCCCTATTTTAAGGTTAGCTGATTAGCAACTTTAATACCATCCCATGACCTTAATTCCCCTTGGCCGTGTAACCTAACATATTTACAGGTTCTGGCGATTAGGACATGGACATCCTTGAGAGGCAATTATTTTGCCTACCACAGACTCTCAAATCATATTATCACAAGCTTGCCCATGGCAGATTTTTAAATCAATGCCTAAATTTTAAGATTCTTTTTCTAGTTCTTAAATCAAAGGCTGTATTATTATAATAAAGTAAAACTGATGGAATGCTCCATTGTTTCAACTTGGTCACTTTCTTCTTCTGCGGATCAACACTCCGTATAATGTTCGTGATTCAGTGGGGGCATCTCACCCTGGCACACCTACCTGTACTGAGTAACATTTACTTTTTAAAAACATCCTATGTGTCTTTGTTTTTTTCACTTTATTGCTCATTAAAGTACTAATATCCTTCAGATCCTCCATCCTAGATACAGTGATCATTTGTTTCACTACTTTGTATCCATCTTACATGTTCGGCCAGAAGAAGTTTGCCATCATCTTGTATAAATATTGTCCTGCACGTATGGAAAGCATCGTTATGCTTGACTGAATATTAGACACGTATTTTTTAAAGAACATCACCCCAGTGTTCTAAATTGACCTTTATCTGTAATTGCTTAATACCAACAATGGTTGGCTATTAATTCAGCCAACTTTCAGTTCTAGTAATTGCATGTGGGTTGTATACCATTGATGTTTTATGTGTTTTAGATTGAGAACCTAAGTGTTCTCTTTTATCAGGACCAAGCATGGTCCGTCCTGCATGAGACAGTGGCTTGGTGTCCGACCCAGTGTCAGGCACGTGGCAGATACTCACTAAATGACTGGTTATACTCGATACAGCAATTTGTGGCCTGCTCTCTTCCTCCCCATTCTATCCATGCCTCTGCCTACCAGCACCTCACCAGACTCCTCGCTGGTCTCTCACTGTCCCCTCCCTTGCTTTTCATGCCTGTGTCTTTGGGTTCATCTTAACGTACCTAAAGGGCACCTCCTCTTCTGTGATGAACTACAGATTCTGGACAGGGAGGTGACAGCACGATGCTGAGGCAGGAGCCTGGGCTGGGAAGCCGGAGATAGCTGCAGACCTGCTGACCCCGCTCTGACAGCCTCTGTGCTTTGCCTGCCATCAAAATCCTCTCTTATTTACCGCTAGCCAGAATGCCTGATTATTTTCCCCAGGTGATTTGCAGTGTAATAGCTGGAAAAACCAAGGGTTTAAAATGGTCACAGTGGAATTTCAGGCATCAGCTGGCAGGGGCACAGGGCTGTTCTTGAAAGCCGAGTTCGTGACAGGCAGTAAGAGAAAAACCCGCTGACGTGCCCTTGCCCTTCCATCTGGCTGCCTGGGGGTTCTCGCTCCTAAATTATAGGCCACACGCAGTTTGATTTCGTTTCATTCTAAATTGTCCAGCCTGCAACCTGGGAGGAAATCAATTCTGCTGTGCAAATATGCCAGCGCCTGCTAACTTTGGGCCGCTTACAAATGAGGCCCAGCTACGGAGTATTAAGGCCGTGACCACAGTTTGCCTTTGGGGGTCAAACTAGGCACGAACGCAAAATTGTTTTCAAGTGTTTTGCTGTTCAGATTTTATGTAGCGTGCATCCTGTAAGGATCTATTCTATGCAAAGTGCTTTGCTAAGGCTGGAGCCGGACAATGGAGAGAACGTGTCTCCCTTCCTGTGCTTGGAGGGGCTCAGAGGCAGAATCACTTTTCTGAGACAGAGGGGCTCCCTTTCTTTTATCCATCCTTTATGCATCTTCCTTTTTTTTTTTTTTTTGGAGGGGCTGCTTAAAATCCTACCCCCATGTCTGGCGTCAGGATAGCCGGTCAGAGGGAAGCAGGTTCTTTTAATCTGCGCCCAACCCTGGCCTTGGTGGTAAGGCATTCTCCCCAGGTCTGGGGCTAGATTCTTCACTGTGGTCAAGTTGTCTAGTTTGTGGACTTCCCAGCTCCTCTGTTCCCCTCTGGCTTTTGACTCTATCAGCATCCTCTCTTGCCTCCCAGAATGCAGGGTCCAAAGAGAGAAGGACAGTAGTCATATCCTGAGTCACCGTGGACAAAATGTGGGAGACTCCTCCCTGCTCTGGGTCCCGTCCATCCACCGTCCAGCTGTGGCTGTCACTGCATCTGAGCTGTCCTGCAGCCCCGCCCTGCTTCCTCCCTGTGTGTCACCCTCACATGCCCAGGGCTCCATAGGCCCCTTGTCGTAAGATCTCCTGCTATACGGGATCTGCTGAACTTATTCACATGAAGCAGTGAATAATTAATAACAATTGCTCCTTTCTGGAGTCCTTGCATTTTAACAAGAGGCCAATGCTTTAATAAAAAAAAAAAAAAAAAGGGGCCTCCCCGGGGGGGGCAGGGGTTGAGACCCCCCCCGCCAGTGCAGGGGCCGCAGGTTCGAGCCCTGGTCCGGGAAGATCCCATATACTGCGGAGCAGCTAAGCCCGTGCGCCACAACTACTGAGCCTGCGCTCTGGAGCCTGCGCGCCACAACTACTGAGCCTGCGCTCTGGAGCCTGCGCGCCACAACTACTGAGCCTGCGCTCTAGAGCCTGCGCGCCACAACTACTGAAGCCCACTTGCCTCAACTACTGAGTCCGCGCGCCTAGAGCCCATGCTCCGCAATGAGAAGCCACCACAATAAGAAGCCTGCGCACTGCAACGAAGAGTAGCCCCCGCTCACCAAAACTAGAGAAAGCCCGTGCGCAGCAGCAAAGACCCAACACAGACAAAAATAAAATAAATAAATTTATTTTAAAAAATTTTTTTAAGGAAGAAAGCAATAAACATAACAGGTAGAATGATAGGCCTATAGTTTCTGCTGGAGGGCCTTACGCGTGCCTGCCAAGCACGCGCCATCGTCCTCGCTTGAATCAAAGGCTGAAGGCCATCAGCCCGTTTGCCGCCTTGTCAGCAACCCTGGTGGGTGGGCAGCTGCAAGCCGAGCTGCCCGCTGCCCATTAGAGAAGCTTGTCCACTGAAAACCGGGGATGTCAGCAGAAATGCACAGTGAATCAAAAACTGGAACAAATCGCTTTAATTAGCTAAAACCCAAACCTAATTCAAACAGTATTTCTTCACTGGACCGTGAGCCAACTTCATTCTCCCCCTGTCCCTAGTTGACTAGTTTCACCCAGAATTGAACCAAGATGGGAATGTGCTCACCGTCTGGTGAGCAAATGCCCCCCATTTCATAGGTGTGGACACTGAGCCCTGAGAGTTGTGGCCCAGCTCAAGGTCATAGGGCACCTAATGGGCCCAGATTTGACTCTTTACTCTGATATCCCCTTACTAATTTCTCCACTATTCCATGAGACCTGTTGACTCAGAACCTCAAGAGATAGTCCAAGTTATGCCATACATTGTGTATTCTTTTAAAAAAATTTTTTTAAATTTTTGGCTGCGTTTGGTCTTTGTTGCTGTGCACGGGCTTTCTCTAGTTGTGTTGAGCAGGGGCTACTCTTCCTTGCAGTGCACAGGCTTCTCATTGTGGTGGCTTGTCTTTGTTGCGGAGCCCAGGCTCTAGGCGTGCAGGCTTCAGTAGTTGTGGCTTGCGGGCTCAGTAGTCGTGGCTCACGGGCTCTAGAGCGCAGGCTCAGTAGTTGTGGCGCACAGGTTTATTTGCTCCGTGGCATGGGGGATCTTCCCAGACCAGGGCTTGAACCCGTGTCCCCTGCATTGGCAGGCAGATTCTTAACCACTGTGCCACCAGGGAAGTCCCTACATTGTCTATTCTTGTGGTTTTTGTTTTGTTTTAGATTATTTATTATTTTTTAAACCATTTTTAAAAATTGAAGTATAGTTAATTTACAATGTTGTGTTAGTTTCAGGCGTACAGCAAAGTGATTCAGTTATTATCATATATATTCTTTTTCGGATTCTTTTCCATTATAGGTCATTACAAATATTGTGTATTTTTGAATCAAGATCCTCTCTTAAATTAAGAAGTTGGTAACCCAAATGGGAAATGGGTGGTTAGGTAGGAATTCTCCCAGCCTTCCATTCCTCCCACAGCCCTAGAAAATCAGAGGGAAACCTTTAAAATTGATTGTGATTCAATTTACATTACGATTACTAATATTGTCATTGTCATTATTTGCCTCAGTTAATCTACTCATTTTTACTTACCTCTCAAAGTTATAACAACATTCGGCTAAGTCAGTGGTTCTTAACTGGGGGAGATTTTGCCCCCAGGGACATTGGCAATTTCGGGAGACATTTTTGGTTGTCACATTACTGCTAAACAATGCCTAGGACAGCTCCACCCCCAGCACAAAGAATTGTCTGGCCCCAAATGTCAACAGGGTCGAGATTGAGAAACCCTGATCTGATCAACACAAAAGAGGGAGAAAATCTCCTGCAAATCCTGCTAGTTCAACAAATAAAACTCTTTCCTTTTCTGTGTTTCTCCCAGTCTCCACCCCACTATGTGTACTTAAAATTTCTATAGCTCTATCATCATGGCAGGAATACAGCTGACATCCCACTTTTTTTCACGTAATATCGCATCCTGAGCTTTTGTCCCTCATGCCTCATTGTCTCCATAATTTTTAATGGATGTGATGCAGTCCTCCAAGCAGGTTGACATCCCCTTTTTTACCTGACCCGTCCAAGTTCTCATCCGGGATGGTTACTGAGAGCCTTGCCAGGCGGGCTGCGTGGGGTGGGGAGCTTGCGTGGGCCCTGCTGTGACCAGCCTTCTCCTCCACCTGCAGTGCAGGCTGATGCCATCATAGTTTTCATCGTCAACAGGCCTTTATGAAGTACCTTGGTGAATATATCCTGGCCCCGGCGGGGAGGGATCTTCTGCAGAGGTCATCCCACCAGCCCCTGACATCCAAGGCTTGTTGGCTCGAACAGGCAGCATATATGTCAACCAACCACGACGGCATCCGAAGACTGGGCTGTAGGCCCCAGGCACAGGGTGCCAAAGCAGATTCTTAGGCAATATTCATGACAGGAGTAAGTGCATCTGGAATGCAAAGACAGGCTGGATTCCCAAAGGGAGTCAGGGCCTTGAATCCTCTCCTCCCCCTGACTGCAGGCTTCTGGAAGGACATGGGAGTTTAGAAGCGATGGGAGGGAGGCAGGAGCAGCTTGACAGGTGAAGGACTCGGGGTCAAGTGTTCCAGGCTCCAGTGTACAAGTGCACAGCCTGGGAGAAAACTAGAGACTACCGGAGATGTTCCTCCTGAGACCTTCCCGCCACCCTTCTCGTCTCACCTCGGCGCCCCTTTCTCTTCCCCCTGCAGGTGTTCCATGAGCAGGGCATCCTCTTCGGCTACCGACATCCACAGAGTTCCGCCACGGCCTGTCTCCTCAGCCTTTTCCAAATGACCAATGAGACCCTCAACATCTGGACGCACTTGCTGCCCTTCTGGTACCTCCCAGCCCCCTTGGCCAGCTGCTCACTCAGAGCCTGGGGACTGGGGCTTCTTTAAACACAGCTGGGGTGGAGAGAGCTGAGATTCCGTGATGGCATTTGGGGGACTCCCCCGTAGTGCTGGGAGGCGTGGCGGTCTGCTGCTGGGGTGAGCTCTAGGACCCAGATTGTGGTAGGATTGGAGGGGCTCCTGGAAGCTCCCCGGTCTTTCCCTGCTCCCCTGCTTCGGGGCCTGATTTGAGAGGATTGTCTTATTCGGTCTTGGAGGCTTTCTGGGTCTTTTGGAAGCCCTGGCTAAAATTCCCTAGCTTCAGCAAGTCACTTAACCTCTCTGGGCTTCGCATTTTCCCACATGCCAAGCAGCTCAGTCTGCGCCTTTCCTGGGGTTGCCCTGAGGATTAGGGGATGAGGCATTGGAAAAGGCATCGGGCACAGAGCTGTGGGTGCCTGGGACCACAGCAGCCGTGAGGCATGTGGTCAGGCAGCACTGAAATGGAGCCAGCCAAGAGAACGCTCCGGTACGTGCACACACACAAATGGGAGCTGCCAGGAAGGTGAGGAGGGACCTGGCTGAGAAAGGTGGGGACCGAAGACCAGTTTCACATACCTGGTGCCTGTGCATAGCGAGTGAAGGGTGGAGATGGGGTCATAGTATACGAGAGCTGGAAGGACCATGGGAGTCATGCGGGCCACCAGCCGACTCAGACCACCACTGGCTGACACAGATGCGGCCCAGAGACAGGAGTGACTTGCTTACATCCCCTGGCAAGTTCTGGCACGGGTTGGTCTCTGGACTCCCCCTCCCAATCATATTGAGAAGCCAAGAGAGTAGGAAGGACCCCAGGGTGTGCTGCAGGGAGAGAGGGGCCCGAGGACGGGGGCCTGCCTGGCCAGCAGTTAGAGACAGACCCAGGGCAAAAGGCAGGGGAAGTCTGCTTGGTGCCAGAAACGTCGCCAGTGGAGAAGAGGGAGAGCTCAGGCTTGGGGTGGGATAGGACCACCCGTAAAGAAGCCCTAGCGCCTGCAGACTGGTCCGGGTGGCAGCAAGATCTACTCACGGAGGCTGCTGGTTGTTTTAAATTTAAGTCAACTGGATGCACTTGCTGGCCTTCTGGTACCTCCCAGAAGGGTAAAAAGTCTAAATGATAATAAATTATAACATTGCAGAAGGGAGTAGAGTCGGCGTCTTCCCCCGGCCCCTCTTCGTCCTCTCTGGAGCCGCCGGGGTGACCTGCTGCTCGTGCATCCTCCCAGAACGCTTTTCTAGAGACTCGAGCATCTGTGACATGTGTGTACACCCAGCACCTGGTTCTTTCCTCCCTTGCTTTTCCCTCAGAGATCTCTTGTCTGACCCTCACAGAAGCCTCTCCGGCTTTTGAGCGGTGTCCCATTTTCTGGATGAACCACAGGTGACTTAGGCTATTTTGAAGTTTGTGCCAACCACACAGTGCCAGCCTGACCATCCCTGTTTGCGGGGCTTGAGTTGCTGTGCGCAGATCCCGTTGTAGCTGTTTTACAGCTGAGACGTGCTGTCAGGGGCCGCCCCACCGGGCATGACGCCCCTGTACTGCCAGGCCTTGAGAACGCAACACAGAGCAGCAAGGAGGGCTTGGGAGAGCCGGAGAAAGATGCCCCAGGGAAGCGGGACTTGGGAGTAATCTCGAGATGATAAAAGGGTACATTTTGAAAAATAGCAGATAGCTTAAGCTTGATTTCTGCTGGGACAGGAGGGAAGAGATCACAAATGTAGCCAGAGAAGTTAGCGATGCTCTTGGGGTTCCTGCGTGAAAAGCTTTTAGTCCCTTCCCTGGGAGAGTTTGTGGGCAAGGGGCCTGGCTCTCTAGTAGAGGTTTGTGGAAGTGGGCAGCTCTATAAGCAAGAACCCCACGCATGGGTTATAGGTTAGGCAGATCTGACACAGAACTGTGTAGCGTCTCCATGTAGAGAAGGGTCTGGAGGCCTAGGCTTAGCCGAGACTCAGCCGTGGGACCAGGCTCCTCAGAAAAGAGATGGTGAGATTAGTGGAGGAATAGCATGGAAGAGGGGGGAGAAAATCGTCCTGTTGTCTTCCAGACTTTCCAGACCCCACAGAGGAGATTGCTCCTCTTTGAGGTGCCCTCCTGCAAGGGGAACTTGGACCAACCACAGGGATGACGACAAGGCCAAATTTGGATCCCATGAGGAATGGTTGAATGCACCGAGGTTTTTTAATGTGAAGCTCAGAGAGGTGTGAGGGATTATGAAGACAGCCTTGAGATATTTGATGGGTTTGTTTTCTGTTGCGCTGATGGGGAGACCTAGGGCTGATCCAATGGAGAGAGATTCCAGGGAGACAGACGGAGTCTCAATGAAACTTTGCAACACTCAGAGCTGCCTCAAGAGATGGTGAGCTCCCCATCCCTGGAAGCATGCAAGCTGAAGCTGGAGAGTCACCTGGGCAAGATGCTGTAAAAGGGATCTGTCACCACACACGGGGGGGGGGGACTGGACCATTGCCCATCCTGCATATTTCCAACCAAAAAGGACCCCACTCACCCTTCCTTGCTCATGGCATGTCACCAAAGCGAGACCATGTAGGAGCCGGTCATCCCAGGGAAATGGAAGGCAGACGACGGTCGGCTTAGGACTATAAGAGGGGCCCCTGTCTCGGAGGTTGAGGGTGTCCCCCTGTGTTCCAGGTTCTTCATGTGGAGGTTTGTGAGCACCCTGCGTGTGACGGACGTCCTGAATGACAGCTACTCCTGGCCTCTGCTCGTGTACATGGGCGCCAGCTGTGTGTACCCCCTCGCATCCAGCTGTGCACACACCTTCAGCTCCATGTCCAGGAACGCCCGGCACATCTGTTACTTCCTGGACTACGGCGCCGTCAACCTCTTCAGCCTGGGTACGTCAGGTGCTGCTCTTGTCTCCTCTTCCCTGGGACTGAACCACCTGCATCTTCCCCTGGGAGCTGGGGTCACCATGAGGCTCTGGTGGGCTTCCGGAAGAGTCACCGCAATGCCAGTGCCCCTGCCCGGGTGCCTGATGAGTGTTTTATAAGAAACTTGTCCAAAGGCCTTCTGGCAAATATTTAACAACTGGCTCTCTGTGGACAAAAGTCCCGGTCCGTGGTGTTGGCAGGTTTGCTGTGGTGTAAATACTCCTGCCACGGTCGGCTTCAAGCCGACAACATCACTGAACACAGGGCTGGGGAGAGATGCATGGTAGGTCCCCATTACGTAGCAATTCCTCTGTACAGATACAGCGGGTGCATTGACTGAACAGTTGTTACTCTTGTTAATATGATGGATAGCATTGTAAGTTTATGTCATTCAATTTTTTTTTTATAAATTTTATGTATGTATGTATTGGCTGCGTCAGGTCTTCCTTGCTGTGTGCAGGCTTTCTCTACTTTGGGCGAGCGGGGGTTACTCTTCGTTGTGGTGCACAGGCTTCTCATTGCAGTGGCTTCTTTTGTAGTGGAGCACAGGCTCCAGGCGTGCGGGCTTCAGTAGTTGTGGCATGCGGGCTCAGTAGTTGTGGCCCGTGGGCTCTAGAGCGCAGGCTCAGTAGTTGTGGTGCACGGGCTTAGTTGCTCCGCGGCATGTGGGGTCTTCCCGGACCAGGGCTCAAACCCGTGTCCCCTGCATTGGCAGGCGGATTCTCAACCGCTGCGCCATCAGGGAAGCCGTGTCATTCAATTTTTAATGATGGCTGTGTTTAACAATTGGCTTGCGAGTTCTCTGACGCTAACGATCTCCTGTCGCAGGCCGGGGTGAGCCAACTCCACTCATCAGTGCTGGTCTCTGTTGTGCCCCGCAGAGAAGGGGGTGGTCACAGACCCCATCGGTCTGGAGGCTTGTAGGGGTTAGAGCTGCAGGGATAGAGTGAGGGGAGGTGGGGGGTTGACACCCTCTCCTCCTGTCTCCTCTCCTCTCCCCCAGTTGTGGGCATCCCAGCTCTAGCCGCTTCCTCCCACCTGGTCCTGCTCCAGGTGTGAAAGCAAAGTCACCGTCTTCCCTTTGCCCAAGAGGGTGTGTGAGGAACCTACCTCCAACCTGTTCTCCCGCCCCTCTCCCTCTCTCTTCACTAGTAACACACACGTGCATACATACACACCAACACACATACATAGACAAACACAGACACACATGCACACACACACACGAGTCTCTCATGCTCACCAGTCTTCAGTGCTCTGCTGCCCAGTCCCCACTGTTCACTAAAACTCTGGTTGCCGAGGCCCCAGCCTCCTCCTGGCTCACAGGATCCACGCAGGCCCCGTGGGCTCTCTCCAGCCTTTGATGCAGGGGCACCCCCGTGCTCCTCAAACCTCCCCCGCTTCCTCTGGCCCCTGTTACATCACTCCCTCCTAGTTTTCCTCCCACCCATTCACATGCTAATCCTGCTTGGCCAGTTCCCCTTCCTCCATCCCCCCACGGGTACGCAAGCTGGGAGTCCATTCTGGGGCCTCTGCTCTTCCGTGGTCAGGCTCCCTGGGAGATCTCTGCGCCCACACCAACCCCCAACACCTCTGGGGGACACTCCCAAACCCCATCTCTAGTAAACTGCTCACCCAAGCTCCACACCACATCCAGCCCTGGGACCGAGACTGTCTACATCCTCCCTGCCCCCGCCCTTGCATCTACTCCCCTTCGAGTCAGAAATCTATGAATAATCAAGTTCCCCCTGCCTCTCGCTCGCCACCCATCCCACTTCACCATCCTGTCTAATCGGTTGGCAAACTCAGTTGAGTTTCTCCTACATACTTTTCAAATCGGCCGTGCCCCCATTGGCTTGACTCAGTCCCTCACACCTCTCCCCTGGGCTTCACCCAGCTGCCCTGCGGGGTTTCCTCCAGGCCTTCTGACCATGGCACCCCTCCCACTTAAACTTTTCCAAGTTCCCGGTTACCTGGGATGAAGTCCAAACTCCTTAACCCGGCAGCTTCCATCACCCTCGATCGCCTGCCCCAGACTCATTTATGATAAGGGCAAGCGTTTCAGAGGCATCACGGCAGGCTCCATGCCGAGCACCCGACCCACCTCCCACATCACGAAGGGGTGGCATAACGCGGGGCTTAGCGGCCTAACCCCACCCCCCCCAATACTTATATGCTCTTAGGCAAGATACAGTTGGCATAGTATGTTCCTCATGGGAGTGTTATAAAGATTAAATGCATTTTGTAAATGAAGCGTGTCGGACAGTGCCTGACACTTAGTAAGCAACAGAAGGTAGCGATTACCACGATTACCTAGTTAACCCTGACAGCAGGCCCCTGAGGTGGGGACCATCATTATACCCACGCTACAGGTGAGAACACTAAAGGTAAGTTACCCGGGTCACGCAGCTTGTAAATGGCAGAGCCAGGGCCTGGGAGCCTCAGGGCCCCTGCCTGTGGCTTCCTCCAAGTCCCTGGGCCTGGATCCACCTCCGTGGAGCTCTGTCTGATTCCTTCATTTCTGCTCCGCACTGGGAACAACTCCCTGAGGACAGCCATGCGTCTTTCACATCTGGTTTTCCAGTCCGTAGCCCAGAGCCTGACATGGGGGTGTTCAGTAAACCTGGAAGGAAGGTCTAGTCAGTCGAGAGAGCCTGTGGGATCCACCTGGGACTCCCTTGTCTGCAGCCATCTCTCCTCCTCCCTGACCCCATGGAAACCCTCAATCCCTGGAGGGTGGCGTTTGCTCAGCTTCCTCCCCGATGTGCAGCTGTTCCCCTCCCTCTTGGACCTCCCGCGCACTTTCACTAGGCTTTGACCATCTTAATCCCCTGCTCAAAAACCTTCAGTGGGCCCCCTATTGCCTGAAAGGGGACGTTCACTTTCCTCAGTCTGGCATCCCAAGGTGTCTCCTGGTCCTGCTCCCTGGAAAGCCGTCCCTGCCCTCAGGCACCCGTAAGAATCCCCCATCTTCCAAGGATGCTTCCAAGGTCAGCCGCTTGACTGCATGTGTGCCCATCCTGAACGTCCACCTCACCCTGGAACCCGCCTGGAGGCACTCACCAGTTTCCCTTTCCACTGCGCTTTTTGGCAGGGACTGAGTCTCCTTCGCTCTTATATCACCCATGGAGCTTGGCCCCAGCCAATAGACCCAGAGCAGATGCATCCTGGTCCACATGGGAGCTTCCCCATGGTATCAGGCTGAGGCAGGAATCTGTCCCCCTGGAGGCAGTTCCAGCTGAAATCTCACAGGTAGCCTGCAGGAGTGGGGAGCGTTGTACCAGGGGTAGTGATTCTTGGCCCTTTCTGCCTGTATGACCCTGGGCACATCCCTGGGCTTCACTAGATTTCACCAGTCACATGGGATCAAAGGCAGAGGTTGAACTTGCATGGCCTGAGTTCAGCCTTGAACTAGCATTCCAGGGTTCTTTGTTTTTGGATAACAGGTGTCCTTAGGCCTGATCTTAGGCTCTGGGCTGACAGGCCTGCAGCTGCCTCTCTCAAAAGGGACCTCAGCAGGTGAGGGTGTCTGGGGAGGCCATCTGGTCCAGGCTCCTGGACACATCTGTCCCCTTTGAAAAGGACAGTGATCTCCCCTGTTCTTTCAAACAAAAGCTGCAGCAGACAGGTCTCTAAAAGGTCCTTCAGTAACCCTTCTCTCACAGACTCCAAAACCTAAAACGAAACAAAATGCTGAGATGCTAGCATCTCACGCCCAGCCTCTCAGCTGGCCAGTCCCCCAGCCCGCTGATATGACACACCTCGCCTCAGCAAGGGCCCTCCCTCATCCCAGCCCCCTCTCCCCTGCAGCCTTGATCGTTCCACAGGGGACACCCATATCATCAGGCAGGTGAGATGTACACACTCAGAGCAAAGCTGAGCACACTGGGGTGTCATCGTGGACCATAGTTAACAGCAGGGACCGTTGCTGAACTGCCTGCGTTTGAAGCTTGGCTTTGCTGCTTTCTAGCTGTGCGCCCCTGGGAGGCTTACTAAACCTCTCTGTGCCTCCATTTCCTCATCTGTAAAATGAGGCTAAGTGCAGGATTGATGTCAGAGGGTGGTTGTAAAGTTTATGTGAGTTAATGCATGTCAAGCCCTTGGAGCAGTGCTGGGCTCACAGAACATTCTCGTGCTGGGGGGGGGGTGATGCGTGATGGCATAAGCAAGGGGGGAGCGGCAGGACTGCTCATGGTCTGTGGGGATGATGGGGGGCTCAGCCAGATGTGTGGGGGGGTGTTGGTCTTCCCAAGGAGTCCGGACAGTGCTGAGTCCTGGCTTATTGCCCAAGGCTGGTTTTTCTTCCCAGGCTCGGCCATCGCCTACTCTGCCTATGTGTTCCCGGACGCGCTGGTGAACACCGTCTTCCACGATTACTACGTGGCACTGGCTGTGCTGAACACCATCATTAGCACCGGCCTCTCCTGCTATTCCAGGTACCCGGCTGCTCTGTCTCAGGTGGGATGGGGTTGGGGGCGGCACAGAGCACACAGCTCCCTGGACTGTTGGAGGGGACAGTGGAAAAGATGCTCGGGAACCTGGGACTCAGTTCCAGATGGACTTCCAGTGGCCGGGCAGGACCAGCTTCACAGGCACACGCCCGTGCAGGCGCTCAGGGCCCTGTGAGCAACAAGGCTCCACCCTTGGTTTAATTCCCTGCTGTTGTTGTTTCGAAACACTTAATGAGTTTTGAACAAGGGGGTCTCCCTACTTTCCTTCTGCCCTGGGCTCTACAAGTTATGTAGCTTGTCCTGTTGCTGAACAAGTCACTTACCCTCCTTGAACCTCAGTTTGCTCATCTATAAAATGGGGTCAAGGGAGTTCCCCGGCGGTCCAGTGGTTAGGACTTGGTGTTTTCACTGCTGTGGCCCAGGGTCAATCCCTGGTTGGGGAACTAAGATCCTGCAAGCTGCGTGGCGTGGCCAAAAAAAAAAAAAAAAAAAGTGGGGTCAACACAGCTACCTTGTGAGACGGATGTAAGGATTATGGGTAATGTATCCAGAACACCTAACACAAGCCTGGCCCATAGGAGGTGCCCCATACGTTGGCCATCTGCTAATAGGGACAGAGGGGGCTGGCTTCTTGATAGAGGCACACCTCGGAGATACTGCAGGTTCGGTTCCAGACAACCGCAATAAAGCCAACATCACAATAAGGCAAGTCACACGAACTTTTTGGTTTCGCAGCGCATATAAAAGTTATATTTACACTATAGCCTATTACGTGTACAATAGCATTATGTCTAAAGAAACAATGTGCACACCTTTATTAAAAAATACCTTATCGGGCTTCCCTGGTGGCGCAGTGGTTGAGAGTCCGCCTGCCGATGCAGGGGACACGGGTTCGTGCCCCGGTCCGGGAAGATCCCACGTGCCGCAGAGCGGCTGGGCCCGTGAGCCATGGCCGCTGAGCCTGCGCGTCCGGAGCCTGTGCTCCTCAACGGGAGAGGCCACAGCAGTGAGAGGCCCGTGTACCGCAAAAAAAACAAAAAAATAAAAAACTTTATTGCTAACAATGCTATCATCTGACAACACGGTGTTGCCACAAACCTTCAATTTGCAAAAACCACAATAAAGCAAAGTGCAGTAAAACAAGATATCCCTGTCTGTGTGGTGGGTGATGGATGATATTCAAATGTCCAACACATCCCCAGGGGAAGACCGGTGGCCATGAGTCATGCCCAGCTCACTGGCTCTTATTCCTTCTATTTTTTTCCTTCCACTCAAGGAAGCTCATTGGAGTATGAGTACAAGAGGCATTTTTTAGGATAACTACTCTAGTTTATTCAGCTCTTGGTATAAAACTGAACTACCCGAAATTACTTGGGAAACCTCTGGAATGGTGGTGTTGGGGTAACATCCCTGTGTAGATGGTGCTGGGTGCCGGGGGCCTTTCATGGTGGGTTAGGAAGAGCACGAAGGAAGGGTGGCGGTCACCCCTGGCCATCTGTCCCCCTACCCGCGACTCCACTGAGCCAGTCTGAGTCTTCCGGAATAGACTGCTGCTGGCCTCATAGAATTCGTATTCCTGGCAGCCGCCACCTCTTCCCTCCCCAGGAGAAAACAGGGAGGGAGAGGTATGCTTCTGCAACTTCCCCGCAATGATTTTGGCTCCAGCTTTCTCTGGGTGACACTTTGGTTTTGTGGGATCCAGAGGTAGGCAAGTTCCCCAAACCTGACAGGTTGGTTTTCTTTAAAAACCAAAGGATAGAGCCTTAAACAGCATCGGGGATGCCTGTCCCAACTTGCCTTCCACTTACCTGTCCTGAGGCAGGTGGTGGGAAGCACAGAGCCGCTTGCCATGGGGGTGAGTCTCATTTCCAGGCTCAGTCTCAAGACTGGGCTTTGTGTTCCTTCGTCCCTGGGGTGGGAGTGGGGGGTAAACTCCCCCTTCCCTCTTCCTGGAAATCAGAGCGCCCCTCCAGCTGTGAGGAGATAGGGTCTGCCCAGAGGGTAGAAAACTGAATCAGACATCATGGGGTGTTATTATTTCCTTCTCCCCCAATTCCTCAAGGGCTCTGGCGATTAAAAGCTCTTTCTGAAGCGCAACCTCTGTGCCAGGCCAGAGCTGTGAGGGCTGCCACGGGTGGGGGAGAGGAGGAGATCGGGTCCCTGCCTCGGGTGAGACAAGGTGTAACATACATAGAAAAGTAACACTGATGCTAAAACAGCCCAAGAGAGATGAAGCGTGGCCTGGAGGCACAGTGTCTGGATGTGAGGGCTCACCGACAGGCCTGGGCCAAAGACACACCTGGATCAGGTCCTTGGACGAGCCACTGTCCTGCCTGCTTAGCTTCTGCGGGGCTGTGTGGCTCTGCTGTTGCGAACTTAGGATCAGAGGGAGGCGAGCACTGTGGACGGGTGGGGCAGGTGGGCTTCATGGGTGGAAGAAACAGTCCCGCCATTCATGATCCGGGACTGCTTTCCCATGAACTCCCAATGCCAATTCTTGGAACTTTTTTTTTTTTAAATCTTCCTGAATCACCTATAAGCCATGAGGGTATATTGTTTTCTTCTAGCCCGGAGTCCTCCCTGATTGTTCGGGTACAATGAATGGGTCTTTTTTGGTTTCTTTTTAATTTATTAATTTTGGCTGCGTTGGATCTTCGTTGCTGCGCACGGGCTTTCTCTAGTTGTGGCGAGCGGGGGCTACTCTTTGTTGCAGTGCGTGGGCTTCTCATTGCGGTGGCTTCTCTTGTTGCAGAGCTCGGGCTCTAGGTGTGCGGGCTCCCATGTCCCCTGCATTGGCAGGCGGATTCTTAACCACTGTGCCACCAGGGAAGTCCCTGAATGGGTCTTTTGGATGTGACATGCCTGGCACCTTTAGACAAACTTGTTTGGCAGGGCAGCTTGGCCAGGAATCTCTTGAATGTCCATTTGGGGCTTCTCCCTTGTCAATGAAATAGATTATTTCTGTTTATGGGGCACATCTGTGGCTGTTACATTCATCCATCTATCCATCCATCTACCTACCCACCCATTCATCCATCCACCCGTTCATCATCCATCCACCTATTCATCCATCCATCCATGCTTCCATCCAGCTACCCACCCACCCATCCATCCATCTACCCAGCCATCTATTCATCCACCCATCCACTTATTCAGTTTATCCACCCATCCACCCACACATCCATCCATCCATCTATCCACCCACCCATTCATGCATTGATCTACCCACCCAACCACCCATCCTTCCATCAATGCATCCAACCAACCACTCAACATTCCTTAAATGCCTGCCATGCTCCAAGTGTCATGTTGAGACCTGGGAAGACAGGGATGAGTGAGGCTCAGTCCTCGTCCTCAGAGAGTGCCCCATGCAGTATGAGAAGCAGACTGCAGACCCTCAAAAAGTCCAGATGGAGTCATCTTTTCCTTTAAAGGCCAGAGGAAAAGGCTTTCAGTGTGTAGCATTACAGGGTATAACGTAAGCAAATAATGATAATACAAAATGACACCTGCTTGGATTCCCAGGCTTCTGCAAAGTGGCCTTAGGAATGAGTGTTGAGGAAGGTCGAACACGTTAGCTGGAGAGGAGGGAAGGGCCTTTTGGACAGAGCCAACAGCCTGGACAAGGGCGAGGGCCTGGAGAGGATGGGATGGCATTGGGAGGCAACAAGGAGCTTCAGAGTTGCCAGAGCCTGTGGGGCTGGAAGCGGGGAGAGAAGCTAGAGGGGGGCTAGAGAGAGGCGGGGGAAATGGAAGCACCTCGTGTGTCCTACAGAGGACTGGCCCTGTCCTCGTGAAGGACAGTCAACTTCCTAGGAAGACAATTCTGTGGGCTCAGCTCCCGTGCCCTGCGGGGCTTAAGTGGGGGCTTGGGGGACAGAAAGGGAGAGAGGGGCAATCGCCACATGCTGAGAGTCAGGGATAGAGTGGGATGTCCCTCTGTGGGCCCGTCCAGCTTCCTTCGCATCCTGTCCGCTCTTCTTTCCGTGTGTCCGTGGATCCCTGCTCTTACAAGGCCCGTCCCCTTTGTTTTCATTCTCTGTCTTTGTCTTCAGTGTCTGAGGAGTGAGGACGGGGACTCGTGTGTGCGGAGTGGCTCTGGCCCTGATTAACTTCAAGAGAAGCAGGTGGAGGAGGGCGAGGGCCGTCTGGGGTCCCGATTTCACAGACTTGCTGTGCTGCCTCTGGCCGATCACGGCCTTTAAACAGGGACATCTAAGAAGATGTCCCCTGGGTTCCTTCTGGTGTGGGCATTCTATGATGCTCGCTTCAGCGCCTTTTCCAAGCTTTCTCTCCTTGCCTTCTTCTCTACCCACCAGGCCCACGTCTGCCTCCCCGCTCCCGCTCTATCCGTCCGTGGTATGGCCGGGAGTGGCTGAGAACCACCTCCTTCCCTGAGCAGCAGACCGTGGAGCTCAGGAGTCATGCTTTAGTTATCCACATGCTTCCCAGAGTAGCATGGTCCTACTGGCGTTCATTCCCTTACGATACATGTCCATTAGGTAAAGTCCACCCAGGGAGACGTGGACTCCCCCAACTGGTCTCTTGATCCTTATCATGGAATTCAGTTCAAAGGAACACGTTCCAGAAAACCGCTTTCTTGTTCTGCAGCATTTGAAGGGGCAATGACAGAACGGGTGACCTCTCTGTGGCTCTCGGAGCCAGGTGAGGGTGACAGAGACCCTGCCTGCTCACACCCGCCGACAGCCCGAAAGCCCAGGAAGGCACCACCACTCTCTCAGGAATGTTAGTTACACAGTGTTTGCTGTTCACCCCGAGTCACTGCACGCACTTTTCTGTTCATCCATTCAAAGCATCCAACCGTTGGACACATACTTGCTCAGTGAAATGCCTTGTGGTCGGTGCTGTGAGGGAGAGATGAATTTTCATCCTTGGTGGATAGTGAGCTGTGCTGTGAGAGCCTTGCCGTGGCAGTGCCGTCGTGGCAGCTCAGAGAGGCATGGGGCAGGCCTGGAAGGGGGTTTGGAGGTCAGAGCCGGAGACAGGAGGCTTAGCAGACAGTGGTTCTCAGATACATCTGGAGGTCAGAGGGCTCAGTCAGATGACAGGGTGCTGCTAGGGCCAGGGGCCAGCACGTGGAAATGTCCACATTCCTGCTATGTCGCCCACACAACAACCAAACTACCATAACACCCGCCCCCAACACACATACAGACACACCGCTGCAACAGTATGATATTTCCAAAGGCCCACTTCTTTCAAGCACTAGTTCCAGAATTCACCTGCAAACCTTTCCAGCTTTGTTGCACCAAGAATTTATCAGGTTTTAGAATAGACTGGTATTGTATCAACCCTCTCTTGCTGGAGGCTTCTCCCCAAATCCAGTGTTTCCTGCCCACCTGGTTCTAGGCAGAGGAGGCCTGGCTCCCTGACTCCCAGCTCTGGGGTGCAGGGATTGCCTTACCAGGCGAGGCTTTGGAGACTTTGTGGTGTGGGGTGCTTTGCAGGATGCTGTGGCTCCCTCCCGTCCCTCTCGGAATCTCTGGCTGTGGCGACACCGTGTGGCCTGATTTGGAATTGCACCTTGGTAGTGGGAGCCGCCCCCCTCCGCCTCTGTGGCTGCTGGCCCTTCTGCCTCTTATTCTTTGTTGCTGTCTCTCGTCTGTTCTGCTTTTTCTCCTTTTTCCCTCTGTAGACTCGGCTTTGCAGCTGGAGAGGCTGGTTCGTTTGCCCTTGGGGAAGTACTTTATCAGGCCGGGCGAAATGTCTCAAGTTGCAGGAACTCCATGGTTTGGGGGATGGTCCTCGTCAGCCAGAGCCAGCCTTCTTCCTGTGTAAGTGGCCGCAGAAAGAGCGTGCTTTAATAGCGAGTCTCTTTGCACTCAGAGGTGATAGGCGGTGGCAGTGCATGGGGAGGGAGGGAGTGGGCTTGCCGTGGTTGGACAGGGTCTGCCAGCGTGGACTGAGAAGGCCATCGAGATGGGTCCTGGTTCCTGGGGCAGCGGGAGTGTGTTCTGATTGCTTCCTCGGGCAGAGGGGTGTCTGTAAGGTAAGGACAGAGGCTGGGTAGTGGTCAGATGCCTGCTCTCCCCGCACGAGGGGAGAGGGTGGGAAGCCAGCCAGATGGCCCTGGCTGTAAATCCTAGCTTTGCCTCTTATTAGCTCCTGTGATTTTAGGCAAATCACGCAGAACTCACCTGGTCCCTCCTGTTCCTATTTTTGGTACGACGTAGCTACAGGATGGGGATGGGGACAGGATGGCTCCTACAACACAGGTTCTTTTTAAAAGCTGCCATTTCGCGAGTGCTACTCTGTGCTGTGCACAGCTGTAAGTTCCTTGCGAGCAACATTTTATCAAACCCTTGCAACAATCCCTTGCAGGGATTCTGTTGTCCCTATGTTACACATGAGGATTTTGGGGCACACAAGGGTTACATCACCTGCTGGATGACATGGTCACAAAGGGCGGGGACAGGATCAGACTCAGGGTGTCTGCCAGATGGTGACCCTGTGCAGCCTCACCAATCCCGGGGTTTGTGGTTCCTTCCAAGGCTGGGGTTCGGTTCTGGGGGACGGTGAATTGAGGTCCCTTATGTCTCCCCCTCCTTCTTGAACTTCTCTTCCATCTCTGCCCAGTGTCCACAGGGTCAGGAAAGAAGGAGGGACATGCCCATGGGCTGGAGCAAAGTTGGAGCTGATCTCTGGAGGTTATGGGGCTTCTCGGGGTCCACGGTGGCCGCCTCTTACCTAGAACAGGGATCCCCAGGCTGGGCTGCCCTGAGAGCTGGACGGCACACAGCAGCCTGGCGATGTCATGTCCTCAGACACGATTCTGAGCTGGACGCTGGGGATGGAAAGCTGAGCAGACCCAGCTCTGCCCTCGAGGAGAGTTCCCCGACCACTCAGGAGGCAGATGTGGGTGTCTCTGCCATTTTCCACACCAAAGGATGTGGGCACAGTGGGGCTTGTAGTCAGGTGACTGCACTGGCTCGTAGGGGACGTGAATAACCTGGAGGGGGAGTGGGCCTGGGCTGCAGGGGCAGCAGTCTATGTTTGGTGCAGAAAGGGCAGGCCAGTGGGCTGGGACAGGGTATCTGGGGAGCAGAGGTGAAGAGCAGTGGTGGGACATAGACTCCATCCCCGCTGGAGAGTGCGATGAGGGGCAGAACTGTCGACGGGGGGCTGAGATGGCCCCAGCGCCTCCCTCATCTTACGGGCTGCACTAGAACAGCTACCCCACGAGCCTCGGCGCCCAGGCTCTGCACACCACCCTTGGGGGTCCTCTGGCCTCACAGCCCTGTGGGCACCAAGGGAGGATCCATCCCCCACAATACGCTGTGCTGCTGAAGCGGGTACCTGCCCTGCCTCCTGGCCCAGCCTGGGCGTGTGAGCTCTCCCTCGCTCAAGCCCCAGTTCAGGGCTGTGGTTTCATGTGGAGCTTCTCTTTACCCCTCCCCTCCCAGTATCCAGCCTGCCATCTGTGCTGCCCGGCTCCGCACACCCTCAGCTGCTGCCCCCTCCTCAGGCTGGGCCCAAGCCAGCTGAGGCCCCATCGTGTTCCATCCAGGAGGAGCTGCCTGTCTTTGCCACAGTCAGCACCACTCATTTTAATGCTGGCTTCATCTGTCTTGGAACCGGAGGCAGGTGGGGGTGATGATGAAAGAGAGAAGGAAGGACCATGCTTACTCAGTTTCCCCAGCCCAGTATCCCTGTGTGTGGTATTAAATATTCCAGAAATCTCTTAAGTAATTAAACACCTAATTGTACCCAGGGCTTCTGCAGGGTCATCAGCTGGCGCCTCTGACTAATTAAGCATCTCAACCTTCGCAGAGGTGCTCGCCCCAGGAGCCTCTCAGGATGCTGGGAGATGGTTGCCCCCTCCCCGCCCACCCTGAGCTCTTTCCACATCTGAGACTGAGCCGTTCCCATCAGGGTGGGAGAAGTGGAGAGCACTGGGGGAGAAGCTGCTGGCCGTAGGAGGAGCTTGTGCAAAAATGCTTGTCCTTCGTGGGTTACTCGCGCTTGGTTATTTTTAATGTGCATGTGTGTGTTATTTACTGAAACTCTTTTTTCATTCTCATTTCTCCCCCCTTTTCTTCCCTGATTTAGGTTTCTTGAGGTCCAGAAGCCCAGGCTCTGTAAGATGCTTCGTGTCCTGGCCTTCGCTTATCCCTACACCTGGGACTCCCTTCCCATCTTCTCCAGGGTAAGGGCCCGGCTCCAACCCCTCTCTGCCTGTTGGCAGCATCAGGGAATCAATTGTGTCCTGAGCTCTGGGGGTCAGAGCGCCGTCCTGGTCACAGTGGGACACACAAGAGTAGAGTCCCAGGTGCTCCTTTTTTTTTTTTTTTTAATAAGTTTTTTTTTTTTATTTATTTTTGGCTGCATTGGGTCTTCCTTGCTGCGCGTGGGCTTTCTCTAGCTGTGGTGAGCGGGGGCTACTCTTCATTGCAGAACGTGGGCTTCTCATTGCAGTGGCTTCCCTTGTTGCAGAGCATGGGCTCTAGGCTCACGGGCTTCAGTAGTTGTGGCACGCGGGCTTAGCAGTTGTAGCTAGCAGGCTCTAGAGCGCAGGCTCAGTAGTTGTGGAGCACGGGCTTAGTTGCTCTGCAGCACGTGGGATCTTCCCGGACCAGGGTTCGAACCTGTGTCCCCTGCATTGGCAGGCGGATTCTTAACCACTGCACCACCAGGGAAGCCCCCCCGCCCCAGATGCTCCTTTAATGGCACTTGCAGACTAGTTAAGAGACGGCATGAACACAGAGGCCCTGATGAACATAGGAGATGCACCAGTGGCCAGTGTTGACTGGGGGCTCAGGAGCAATCGCAGAGGGCTGGGCAGGGGAGGCAGCCTGGGGTTCAGTAGAGTGACCAGGAGAGTGGGCTCTGGAGGCAAATCTGTAATATTTACTCACTGCAAGACATTGGACGAGTTATCTTCCACCTCTGTGTCTTGATTTCCCTCATCTGTAAAATGGCCTGGTAATAACACCTCCTTTTGTCAGGCTGTGGGGAGGATTATATGAGACAATGTTTAAAATGCTAGTTGGTGGTGAGAGTCCAGTAAATGCAGTGTTATATATTATCATCAATTAACATAGTAGTAGTAGTGAAGGAAAATGTATGAATGAAGGTCTTAAAGGATAGATGGGAATTAGATGGAGAACACAAAGGAAGAGGGTGTAGGAGGAAAGGCAAGAAGGGGGAAAGTTCAAATCCCAGTCCCACTGCTCACTGGCTGTGTGACCCTAGGCAATGAACAGAAGCTCTCTGAGCCTTGGTTTCCTCATCTTTATTTTTTTTTAATTTTTTATAAATTTATTTTATTTATTTATTTTTGGCTGTGTTGGGTCTTCGTTGCTGCACGTGGGCTTTCTCTAGTTGCCGCGAGCCAGGGCTGCTCTTTGTTGCGGTGCATGGGCTTCTTATCGCAGTGGCTTCTCTTGCTGCAGAGCACGGGCTCTAGTCGCCCGGGCTTCAGTAGTTGTGGCACGCAGGCTCAGTAGTTGTGGCGCACGGGCTGAGTTGCTCCGCGGCATGTGGGATCTTCCCGGACCAGGGCTCGAACCCGTGTCCCCTGCATCGGCAGGCGGATTCTTAACCACTGAGCCACCAGGGAAGCCCTCCTCATCTTTAAATGAGGCTGACATCCTGTCCTTCACAGGGGGTAGAGGAGAATAATCAAATAAACAGAACTGATGGGCTCAGCAATGCCAAGCCCAGGCCCAGTGGGTGGAGTTCCCCTCCCAGAGGCAGCGTAAGGGTCTGCTGCATGAGGCCAGGATGGCAGGGCCCAGGGATAAAGGAGAGGGGTCGAGCTGGCTTCATTAGCTGAGGCACTGACCGTGTGCTCCTGCTGAGTTCATGTGGGCCTGGGGGGGACCCAGAGATGGGGATGCAGCCCATTTCCTTGAATCCTTCTTCGAGGACACAGATCACACACAGGAAACCAGAGCAAAGAACAATCCGGTCCCACAAGGCCGCCAAAGCATACAGCACAGGTTCTTGCTATTATGAGCGCTGGGTGCTCCTGGCACTGCACCAGCCAGTGGGCAGCAGGGGAGGGGAGGGCTTACCCTAAATGGTGATGTGGCTGAGCACACAGGTTCTGGAATCAGCCTGACTTCACTGTTAGTTAGTGGTTTGCAAGTCACCCTCCAGCCCAGTTTCCTCATCTGCAAAATGGGGAGAATAGTGTCTGCCTTGTGGTCATTGTTGAGGCTCTGAAGCGATGCACGTAAAAGGCCTGGCCTAGTGCCCTCCGTAGTGGTGGCTGCCGCCGCTATTTATAACAATCGTACAAAAACCGTACTGAACTCCACACCAGGGTAATGTCCATAATTAATAGTCTGTGATGATTCAGAAGGCCTTCCAGGGAGTTTTAGGCCTTAAAGCCTTAATTAGGAGCATCAATTCAGGGGATGTGCTGGTTAGAAGTGAGTTCAAGTGTGAATAGGCTATTTTTTATGATACTTACGTTTTAGCCCCAGGAAGAAAGTAGCGATATATCTAACTGGATTTTTCTTTTCCTTTAATTTTGTCTTCACTTCTGCTGTTTTTCTTTTCTTCCTTCCTTTCTTTCTTTCCTCTTTTTTTTTTGGAATTAAATAATCCAAAGGCTCTCATGAGCATGCGGGGGATTAAACGACAGTTGCCTTGGGTCTCAGCTGACCACACTCAGAACAGGAAGCCTGCTCACACAGTCCCTGCGAGTTCCCTTTCCAAGCCTCAGAACTGGAGAGGGAACGGCCTTGGCCCACAGAGTCCACACATATGCGTGGGGATGTCTGCAGGCCTCCTCTCAAGACCTGACATACGTTCCTTCCTTCCTTCCTTCCTTCCTCTCTCTCTTTTTAAAAATTTTTACTTTATAATGAGTATAGTTGATTAACAATGTTGTGTTAGTTTCAGGTGTACAACAAAGTGATTCAGTGAGACATATACGTGTGTCTATTCTTTTTCAAGTTCTTTTCCCGTTTAGGTTATTATAGAATATTGAGTTCCCTGTGCTATATAGTATGTCCTTGTGGGTTATCTATTTTAAGACCTGACCTTTCTTTAAATACCTGCAGCTATTCCTCTTCCCTGGGGAGAGTGCACAGAACGAAGCCACCTTGTACCACCAGAAGCACATGGCCGTGACCCTCCTGGCCTCTTTCCTCTACTCCGCACATCTGCCGGAGCGCCTGGCTCCTGGACGCTTCGACTACATCGGTGAGTGCCTGGTGGCCCCGATGCCCCTTGCCCTCCCGTCCAGGGAGGGTTCCCAATCCCTGACACCAGTGCACATAGTTGCAAAGAGAGGCCGGGGCAGGGAGAGAAGCGATTCTTCAGGAAGTTCTCCAGGCACAGACCAAGGTTAGTGAAATTGTAAGGTGACAGAGGCCAGGATGTACATAGCCAGTGGATGACCAGGGAGGATGGCGGAGGATGGAGAGGAGGTGGATCTAGGATTCTAAAGCATTTCCAGCAGGTATGGGGACAGGAGAGTCCCATTATTACCTAGAATGTGAAATCCCGTTATTAAATGAACATGTAAGGCAGCCGTAAAGAGGAAGAGGAAAGACAGTACAGCTGGCTCTGAGAATACCGGCTGGCAGGGAGCTGTGCTCAGGTATGGCCCCTGGACCAGCAGTCTCAGCGTCACCCGGGAACATGCAGATTCTCGGTTCCCAGCCCCCAGACATCCCGTGTCTCAGAAGCTGTGTGATTCTCCAGGTGAGCCTGAGCTCACTCAAGTTAGAGAAGCCATGTGGTGGAGAGGAGGTGTCGGAACCACAGGGGTTTACACCTGCTGGCAGGGTTCCTTCCTCTCTGTCTAGGGAAGTGGGTGGCACTGCGGAACGTGTCTCCTCCACCCTGGCTCTGGGACTGGCTGGAGGAGGGACCCTTGGGCCACTTCTGGTGAGGCTGATGAGTCCTGGGGTGAGAGCTCCTTAGATAAGCTACCAATACCATGGGGATTCAGATCCTCACTCCCAGGTGGCGGGCAGGAACCTCGGTTCTCCCCAAGCCCATTTTGTCCATGGGTTTCCATCTTCCGCCCAAGACACATGGCCAGATTTTTCTTTGTTTGCTCTGATTAGAGTTTCATCTCCTTTACTTCTTCTCTCCTGCCAGAAGGGATTACAATGAGCAAAATACTTAGAGGGCACATTTCAAAAAAGGAGGGAGATGAGAGGGCCAGGGGATTGGAACCTGCCTAAGGAACCTGCCCAGCACGTCCACCACCCCAGCTCCAGCCAGATGAAATAGAGGTGGTAGTGTGCGAAGTCTGGGTGGGGGGGCCTTGTTTTGCCAGCTCTGGCTTCTTAATAACATTTTATTGACTCGCCTCTATCCTGTCCTCTTGGGCCTAGAGCAGAAAGACACTCCTATGGGGGGAAATTGGCCAGACGGGCAGTTAGTAACAGATCTTTAACAAAGGGTTTGGAAAGTTCTCCGCCCCTAAATAACAGTCAGTCAGATGCTGGGCTCCCTCTCCAACGCCCACAGGAAGTTCCTCCCTATTCCTGCCAGGAGGGATTGTTGAAATCACTCTTCCTGCTGCAGGCACATTTCACATCTGTTCGGTGCTCGTGGCTCTTCTGTCTTTTGATCTGCTGCCCTAACAGAGACAGGTTTGTGCCTCAGTTGGTGAGCACAGCTGATCACCTCCTTCTTCTTGGCCCTGTGTCCTTAGAGTACACGGCTCTTGCCGGATAAGGAACCACTTCGTTGCATCACACACAGATTTGGAAATTGGATACAGCCCAGTAGTATGGCTTGAGTGAGGCAGGGGTGGCCCCTCCAGGCACACTTCCTCCCTGGGGCATGCAGGCTGGAGTGCTGGCAGCTCCCTGCCCTAAGGAATTCATTGGCCACCTACTCAACTCTCCTACATCCTCATTCCTGACTCTGTTCTTGTTCAGTTGGGCAGATGGCCAGGCTGGTCCCTTCTGGGGACACATTTATTGAATACTTACTCTGGGTTAAGTCCTGGGGGTACAACACTGAATCCTTTTTTTTTTTCTTTCTTTAACTGAAGGAGAATCTTTAACCCTTGTGTCGTATTAGCTAGGGCTGCCGTAACAAAGAACCACAGACTGGGTGGCTGAAACAACAGCGATTTATTTTCCCATAATTCTGGAGGTTAGAAGTCTGAGATCAAGGGGACGGCAGGGTTGGTTTCTTCCAAGTCCTCTCTCCTTGGCTTGCCCATGGCCATCTCCGTTTCTCTTCACATGGTCTCTCCTCTGTGTACGTGCATGTCTGCATCCTAATCTCCCCTTCTTAGAAGGACACCAGTCAGAGTGGGTCCCACGCTAGTGACCTCATTTTAACTTAATTGTCTCTTAAAGGCCTTATGTCCAAATACGATCACATTCTAAGGTACTGGGGGTTGGGACTTTCAACATATGTATTTGGGAGGGGGAGATACAACTCAGCCCGTGAAACATTTATGGGGGGAAATTGGCCAGACGGGCAGTTAGTAACAGATCTTTAACAAAGGGTTTGGAAAGTTCTCCGCCCCTAAATAACAGTCAGTCAGATGCTGGGCTCCCTCTCCAACGCCCACAGGAAGTTCCTCCCTATTCCTGCCAGGAGGGATTGTTGAAATCACTCTTCCTGCTGCAGGCACATTTCACATCTGTTCGGTGCTCGTGGCTCTTCTGTCTTTTGATCTGCTGCCCTAACAGAGACAGGTTTGTGCCTCAGTTGGTGAGCACAGCTGATCACCTCCTTCTTCTTGGCCCTGTGTCCTTAGAGTACACGGCTCTTGCCGGATAAGGAACCACTTCGTTGCATCACACACAGATTTGGAAATTGGATACAGCCCAGTAGTATGGCTTGAGTGAGGCAGGGGTGGCCCCTCCAGGCACACTTCCTCCCTGGGGCATGCAGGCTGGAGTGCTGGCAGCTCCCTGCCCTAAGGAATTCATTGGCCACCTACTCAACTCTCCTACATCCTCATTCCTGACTCTGTTCTTGTTCAGTTGGGCAGATGGCCAGGCTGGTCCCTTCTGGGGACACATTTATTGAATACTTACTCTGGGTTAAGTCCTGGGGGTACAACACTGAATCCTTTTTTTTTTCTTTCTTTAACTGAAGGAGAATCTTTAACCCTTGTGTCGTATTAGCTAGGGCTGCCGTAACAAAGAACCACAGACTGGGTGGCTGAAACAACAGCGATTTATTTTCCCATAATTCTGGAGGTTAGAAGTCTGAGATCAAGGGGACGGCAGGGTTGGTTTCTTCCAAGTCCTCTCTCCTTGGCTTGCCCATGGCCATCTCCGTTTCTCTTCACATGGTCTCTCCTCTGTGTACGTGCATGTCTGCATCCTAATCTCCCCTTCTTAGAAGGACACCAGTCAGAGTGGGTCCCACGCTAGTGACCTCATTTTAACTTAATTGTCTCTTAAAGGCCTTATGTCCAAATACGATCACATTCTAAGGTACTGGGGGTTGGGACTTTCAACATATGTATTTGGGAGGGGGAGATACAACTCAGCCCGTGAAACATGGTTTCTGCAGGCTGTCCCCCAAAGCAGTCCCCAGCCCCGGGCAATGGACTCCTTTTCTCACCAATCACCAAGTCAGCACATCCCTGCTCACTCCAACCACCCTGCACTGGACTCCCACCCTCTGGGGATGCATACATGGTGACTGGGGTCCTGCAAGTTATCGGAGAGGAAGAGCCCCTGGTTGTGTCTGGGATTAAGCAGCAGTGGGGAGAGGAGCACCTCATAAGAGGCCAACAGAAAATTTGGCTGGCTTCTCCTTTGGGATTGAAGCCAGAATCTGAGCTGATCAGTGACAGCTCTCAAGAGGTAACCTTTGGCAGAACTTTTTCACGTGAAAAACAGGACTGGTGGATAAGTTGTTTTAAAAATGGATTTGGTTTGCTCTGATGGCCCTTTTATTTTTCTCATGTTACATTTAAAAAATAAATTTTTAAAGTATATATTATATATTACATAATACCCTAATTTCAAGTATATGATTCAATGATTTTTTAGTAAATTTACCACATTGTACAACTGTCACCATATAGGAGTTTTAGAACATTTTCATCACCCCAGTAAGATCCTCTGTGCCCATGTACTATTAATCCCGACTCCCACCCCTGCCTGACGCAACCGCTACTCTATTTTCTGTCTCTGTGGATTTCCCTTTTCTGGACATTTGATATAAATGGAATCATACAATTTATGGTCTCTTGTATCTGGCTTCTTTCACACCACATAGTGTTTTTAGCATCCATGCCATAGCATGTATCAATCCATTCCTGTTTTATTGCTGATCTTGGTGGTCTTTTGTGTGTTTGCTATAGGTCATAGTCACCAGCTGTTTCATGTGTGTGTGATCCTAGCCACACACATGCAGATGGAAGCCATCCTTCTGGACAAGACTCTCAGGAAGGAATGGCTCCTGGCCCACTCCAGGCCCCTGTTGTTCTCTCAGATAGCCGGAGCCATACTTCTGTGCCTCATCTTCAGCCTGAGCAACATAACTTATTTCTCAGCTGCTCTGTATCGGATTCCTGAGCCAGAATTACATAAAAAAGAAACATAACTCAGACCATAAGCTTTTTGTGCCAAGTGTCAACATTAAGCTACAACTTCCTAACCACCAAAAGCCAGTGTCAAGGTACCAGTTTATAACGGCCTAAAATATTTATAATGGTTGGTGTCTTGGCATTTTTGAATGGATTCATGTCAATAAGGTATTGACGTGGGGACGTTTCTCTAGACGTGCATTGGTTCCGTATGTGTGGTTTTAAAAGGGGAACGTGGGTTCAAGTAAGTCCTTATTCAGGCAAATCATTAATATTGCGTTTAGTTTTTAATTTATTTAAAGTGAGTTCTCCAATCCTATTTAAACAATTGGATTAAGCATACCTCCCTTGTAGCTTTACTATGAAATAGTTGGATTAAGCTTTACTACCCTTGTAGTATTACTCTTGCAGAATGCAATGTGCTTCATCTGATGAGTTTCATGTAACAAAGCCTCTCCCAAGAGCTCCCACACTGGGAAGAGAATAAGCTGGAAAGGTCAGTAGGGGAACCTGAGAAAGAGTAAGTTGGGTCTGTGGGAGCCCTGGGGGCTGGGAAGGCAATTCCAGAATGAAGAAACCTGGCTTGGGGAGCGGTCTTCTTCCTTTCCCCACCTAGTGAAGGGAATGAATAGAAAGAGAGTCCTCTTTTCCTACAAGTACATTCTTTTTCACAGTGCAAGGTTCCCATGTCATGATAGATTTGGATTTTCTCACAAGTCCACAGCCTGTGGCTAAGTGTTATGTGTTCTGTTTTGCTCTGTTTTCTTGTCACCGGTTTGATGCTGCCAAGTATTCCACAGCACAGGAAACATGTGTTACCCAGTGGGCATTGGCTGAGTCAATCCCAATTGGTTGTGCTTGTCTGTCACCTTTTAAGCCAATGACATCACGATATTTGGGGAGGTTATACGTTTGATGTTGCTTCAGCATTTCATATATGCTGCTGAGCTTCGGGTTCACGTGCAGAGGAGGCTAAAGACCTTGCCAAAGGGATGGAAACCCTTGGTGAGCTTGTGACAAATGTAGATTCCCCAGGCAAATCAGGAGATGCTGCTTTACTGGTTTAAAATGTTGGTTTCCTGGAGACAATCTACACTGGAGAAAGTCCCCCGGGTGATTCTGAGTCAGGAGGGCCATGGGCCAAACTTGCAGAAACGCTGATGTCACAAACTCCAGAAGGTACTGAGCCTATCAGCTTTGTTGTGATTGGTCTAACTTTTAGCAACCCACCACCTAAGAATGTGTCCCCTGCTTTCTACTCTGTGGAGTATCACAAAACACTGGGTATTTTCTCATCTCTTGCATCACTAATGAAAGTTCACTGTTTCATGATGTTTTCGGAGAGTACAGAAATGCTGACACAAAACAGCTTTTAACAGAAGCCCATCACCCCCTGTTGTGCACTTGTCTGTTGACTTAAGGGGCCATCCATCACAATGCGGGATCCTCTTTTGCTGACTCAGGAGCACCCCCATATCTTAGTATACTGCCTCTATGGTTTACTGGCGCAGACACTCGAATGGCCTTATAAATAGATCATCGTCCAATCTTCTGAGGACAAGTAACAATTTACATTGGATGCGAGTGGTCAAGAAACATGATTTCATTCGTTTGATTATTTGTTTACTTCCTCTGGGGAAGGTAGGCTGATAAAATTACACGGGCTGGTAAATTTTGGGTACATTCTTTGCCAGCTGCATGACAAAATTTGTTTTTTTGGCAAGAGGCTGACATTGTTAGTGGAATCTTACTCCAGCAGGGTCTGTGGGCTTCCATTTCATGTTATTGTAACTTCAGTCTTATGGTGGACAAAGGTACAAAGTTTAAATACTCCATTCTAGTAGTGCCAAAGGCATGAAGGCTTTTAAATTCTCTTGTTTATAGAGAGTAAAGTAACGTTCTTCATTTAGCTCAGAAGTAGTTGAAAGATAACGGGTGACTAATTTGAAGGACTTTTAGATTATTTAATTTCATCTTTGGTTACATTGCTTTTTCAGCGTGCCTTATGATGAAAATGAAATGTTAAATCAACAAAATAAGACCAGGTGTTTCGTAACGTTTTTATAAGTTTGGTAAACTTAGTCCCATTGTATACTTTTGGACAGTGTTACAAATTAAAATTTTACAACAGTTTGCAGTACACTGATTTGGAAGCTTTTAATGTTGAGTGAGAATGGGTTCAAATATATTCATTATCATTAAGTATTATGAAGTCTAATGTGAGTATAATTTTGCCTAAGCCGTTCCGGAAATTACAAAGTTTGGCAGTGGGTCAGTTGAAACCTCACTGGGAAGATGTCTTTTAATGTAGCAGTTCTCGCATTTTTTTCATGTCTCTTTAGAGATGTACATACACTTTAGAGATGTACCCTATTCCCACTGCTGTCTCCAAAGGCAGCGGGGGAGCGACGGGGGAGAGAATGTACCATGTACATACACTTTAGAGATGTAAATACACTTTAGAAATGTACCCTATTCCCACTGCTGTCTCCAAAGGCAGCGGGGGAGCGACGGTGGAGAGAATTCCTAAAGAGATGTATTTCTTCCCCCTCCTCCTGCTTGAGAAACACTACTATAAAACTTGCCAGTCATTTCTGTTGTGATACAACTCAGATATGTTTGAATGAAGCCATTTAATCAATTGCCCCAGAGTTTCATTTTCCTTTGCTCGGTTCTTAGAAAGGAACTCTCCCTCTTCTTTCTAAGGACGTGAATTTGTCATTGTTGATTAGAATTAGAAGTGGGATGTTTAGAAGCCTTTTGAGTACAAAGTGATTTAAATATTTGGTCTGCTGCAATCTTTCTCAAAGTGTTTTTTGTGGAAGGAACTCGGCTCCCAGGAGATGTTCTGAGGAAGACAGGGTGGGGAAAAATGATGCTGTTTTCGGACACATTGGAGAAAACTTTCCCTTGGATCTGCTGTGTCCCAGATTTGTTGTGGGCATGGTACCCTTTTTATATGAAACAGCTATTAACACTGTATAACAACACTTTATAACATATTGTTGAATGCCAGCCTCTGATTTTCCAGTCGACAATCCATTATGGATGAAAAGGCAGAGACCTATGTCCAAACTCAGAGATGTTCTTCCAACCAATACTAATGTCTGGTTTTCTTAAACTGTGTGGAAGAAAAAATAAAATAAAATGTATTTATTATAGGAAAGTCCTTCCGTTTCTCACTTGACTTGGTTATATTTCACCTACTCCACTGTTCATTCATCATGAGAAATAGATTCCTGTACGTGTGTTTTGTTAAGTCATTCAGTGAACATTTATTTAGTGCTTGGTATATATAGAACAAACACCGTCCTAGGAGTTGGGGATACAGAAGAGAACAAAACCCAAACCGTCCTTCCCTCATGGAGCTGATGTTCTACGTCAGTCAGTAGGACAAGAGATATAGATAAATTCAGATAATGGTAAGTGCTTAGAAAATAAGCCTGGGACTTCCCTAGTGGCGCAGTGATTAAGAATCCACCTGCCAATGCAGGGGACACGGGTTCGAGCCCTGGTCCGGGAAGATCCCACATGCCGTGGAGCAACTAAGCCCACGCGCCACAACTGCCGAGCCTGCGCTCTAGAGCCCACAAGCCACAACTACTGAAGCCCGTGAGCCACACCTACTGAAGCCCGCACACCTAGAGCCTGTGCTCCTTAACAAAAGAAGCCCACGCACCGCAACGAAGAGTAGCCCCTGCTGGCTGCAACTAGAGAAAGCCGCGCGTGCAGCAAAAAAGAACCAACACAGCCAAAAATAAATAAATAAATAAATTTATAAGAAAAGAAAAGAAGCCTGGTGAGGGACTAGGGAGGGGTGGGGTGGGGCAGCTGAGATAGGATGGGCACTCTGATAAACTGGTATTTGAGAAGAGACTTGATGGGTGAAAAGGAGCCAACTTTGGCAGCATATGGGGGAGAGTATTTCAGGTCCAGGTAGCTGTAAGTGCAAAGGCCCTAAGGCCAGTAAGCGTTTGTCTTATTGGAAGGATAGAAATCAGGCCACTCATTCCTGAAATGTATAGCTCCAGAAGACATCGGCATGACTCAGAGAATTATGAAATTTCTCCTGAATGTTCCGGGAGATTGCCCAAGGGGTTTTCCTATGGCCCCTCGGTATTTGTATGAATTCTTCAACTCTGTAATAAATGTACTTCAGCAAATGGTTGTCACACACATTCTCTCCGTGTTAAGAAACGGGTTTCAGGGCTTCCCTGGTGGCGCAGTGGTTGAGAGTCCGCCTGCCGATGCAGGGGACACGGGTTCGTGCCCCGGTCTGGGAAGATCCCACATGCCGTGGAGCAGCTGGGCCCGTGAGCCATGGCCGCTGAGCCTGCGCGTCCGGAGCCTGTGCTCCACAACGGGAGAGGCCACAACAGTGAGAGGCCCGCATAACGCAAAAACAAAAAACAAAAAAAAAGAAACGGGTTTCTAAAACTGGCTTACATGTTGTCTCCTCCAGAGCATGGAACCGCGAGCCTCAAAGAAAATTTAATCTAGCCTTTAAAAAATGTGTGTGATGATGTAAAACGCACATGCGCAGGGCTCAGATGCACAGATGTAGAAGACTCACTGAGGGTGCTGGGGGTGGGCGTGGTCCTGGAGTTTTGAATTTTTATCAGAAGCCCCAGGTGATTTTTAATACCATAAGGGAGTTTAAGAAGCACTGATACAGTCCAACCATTCTCTCTCTCTTTTTTTTTTTTTGGACATAATTTCATAGTTAGAGAAGTGTTGCTAAATAGTACAAAGAATTCCCAGGTACTTTTCACCCTTCCCCTTTTCCATATTTATATTACTCTCTAACAGTGAGATACTTGGTTCCCATTATCCACAATGTATTTACTTATTTGCTCAGTCCTGGAATGTACGGAATGTCCTTTCAGAACTACTAATCCATGTCTTCAAAAAGGCCAACTAATTAGAATTCAATATATGTTTCAAGTTTTTTTTTTTTTTTATCTTGAGCCTGAGGGCATATACTTAGTCTAAATAGTCTAAATACCTTGGGTAAGTGATAGCTCCCCTTCTGTGTATGTTATTCATTTGAAGTTCTGTTCAGATCTTTTGTGGTTTTTTGTATCAGTTGAACACCCTCCCCCAAGCTTATTGATTTTACTGATTTGTTGTTGTTGCTTGAGCATGTAAGGCATTAACATCCAATCATTCATTTTACAGATGGCCTGGGGAGAGAGTCACATGGCCTGGGGATGTGAGATTATGTTGCCAAAGCCACTGAAGCCTTGGGTGTGCTGAGTGTGTTGGATGCTCACAGGCATCCTGTCTCCAGCTTACCACCTTTCCTCAAACACTGTGGGCTTTGGTAATTTCTGGTGCTTGCTGGTTATTAGGTTCCCACAGCTGGATGTGTTTAGCTGGGAGATTGGATTAATTATGGTTTCCAATCTCTGTAGTATCAGCCCCTGTTCAGTGATTTGCATAAGATCCTCCCAGTACAGTTTCTTATAAAGTTAAACTTACGATTACCGCAAGACCAGCAATCCCACCCAAGAGAAATGAAAACATCTATGTCTACATAGATAACTTTACGCAAATAATTATACCAGTTTCATTCATAGTCGCCAAAAAGTGGAAACAGCTTCCCCTATCCCCAGCCCTTGGCAACCACTTTTCTGATTTCTTTCCTTAGATTTCTGTCTTTTCCAGAATGTCTCTTTTTTAACTCAGCTAATGCTTTTGAGAGTCTATCCATGTGTTGCATCTGTCAATAATTTTTTCCCTTTTCTTTCCTGATTAGTATTCCACTGTATGACAATCTACCCATTCACTAGGGAAGGTGATTGCGAAGGGTCAGCACAAGGAATTTTCAGTGTGATGGGAATATTATACATTTGATTATGGCAGTGGTTACAGGATGGTGTATGTTTGTCAAATATATACATGGGACAAATAAAAAGGGTGAATTTTATTGCATGTAAATTATACCGCAATAAACCTGATCTTTTAAAAAGCCTCCCAGTTGTACTCTCTACCCCTCTTCTACCCTCACCCTGGTCTGGATCTCTAATTCTAGGGGAAAATGCAAATCTTTTACCAGCTGTGGGGAGTGCTTGACCATTTTTTTTTGTTTTGTTTTGTTTTTGCGGTACGCGGGCCTCTTACTGTTGTGGCCTCTCCCGTCGCGGAGCACAGGCTCCCGACGCGCAGGCTCAGCGGCCATGGCTCACGGGCCCAGCCGCTCCGTGGCATGTGGGATCCTCCCGGACCGGGGCACGAACCCGTGTCCCCTGCATCGGCAGGCGGACTCTCAACCACTGCGCCACCAGGGAAGCCCTGACCATTTTTGAACAGAGAAAATGATATAATGAATTGGCATTAAAAATTAAGTCAGTGAGATTTAATAAGGATATAGATGAGTGAGAAAGAAGAAACTGGCCAAAAGAAAAGCTGGGGGTGGTGTATTGTAACCGAGCCCTCCATTGGGGTGTTCTGCGAAGGGATGGGCTCATTCATTTCTTCAAACATGTATGGAACATCTTCATTGCTGGGCACGGGGGGTGCAACAGCGCCATCTATTGAGGATGTGGGGATAAGCTGGTAGAGGAGACTAATAAGCAGCGATTGAAAATTGGGATGCGAGCTCCAAAGCAAATCAACAGGTGCAGTGACTGGAGGAGTGCAGCGCACTGTGGATAGAGAACAGGGGTCCAGCATCCAGAGCAGGGTCGTTGGCAGAAGATCTGCTGAGAACTGAGGGTAAGGAGGCATTGTCAGAGGAAGGGAGGGAGGAGAGCTTAACAGCAGAGGGAATGGTGTGTGAGCCCAGTGTGTTCAGGGCACTGAAGGTCATCGTGGCTGGAGGGATGCAAGGGGAAATGATAGGTGATGAGCTTGGAGAGGAAGAGCCTCAGGGCCCGTTGAGGGTCTCCAGCAATGGGAACTACTGTAGTATTACAAGCAGGGGAATGATATGATCAGATCTGTGATTTAGTGGTGAGCTGGTTGCAAAATGGAACCAGGATTGGAAGATGGCAGCAGGGAAGCCTGTTAGGATACTGTTGCAGTCATCCAGACAAGAGATGGTAGTGGCCGAGGAGACAGGAGGGGTTTGAAAGTTATTTAGTTGGTAGAATTGTCAAGATTTGGTGACCGAACGTTGGAACAGAAAGAGAGGCAGAATGCAAAGATGGTACCTTGTGGTGGGTGGATAGATGGTGATGCCATCCACTGAGGGAGAACAGGTTCAGGGGAAGAGATCAGGATGTGTTAGGTGTGAGGTGCCTGTGGGGCACCCAGGTGGAGAATTCAGTAGGCTGTTGGACATACGATTCTGGAGCTCAGAAGAGCAAATGTGAGGTCATAGGAATGGCTGGGAGTGCCTGCAGAGAGGGCACAGCTAGTGACCACCAGGTGAAAACCCTAAGCCACAGTATTTAAGGGAGAAAAAAGAACTCACAAATGAGGCTGAGAAAGAGGGGTTAGAAAGCTAGGAGGTAAAACAAAGGCACAGGAAGAGAGGAATGGGAAATATTTTTAGTGTGTTAAGAGGTCAAGTAAGATAAGGGTGGGGAAGGATCAAATAGATTTAGCATCAATGAGGTGGTGTTCTTGGTGAGAAGAGTTCCAGTGGAAAGACTGAGGCCAAAGCCAGGCTGCAGTGTAATTAAGAGGTAAGTGGCCAGCAGCCCAGCCCAATTCCTAAATAATACAGACCTCTCATTTGACAACAAATAAAGTTCTAATGGTTCAAAGACTTAAACATAAAAAACAAAGCAATAAAAGCACTAGGAAAAATAAAAGATTAAAAAAATTTATCTTAGAGTGGGGAAGACTTTTTTCTAGTATGGCACAAAACAGAAGCCCCAAAAGAAAAGGCTGATAAATTTGGCTACCTTAAATTTTTTCTTAAGCTGTCACAAAACAACATAAACTAATTAAAATAAAAACCAAGTTATGAACTATACAAATCTTTGAACTCAAATTTTGGATGAGGACCAATTTTCTTAATATGTGAAGAGCTTTACAAATCAATAAGAAAAACCCAATAGAAGAAGGCAAAGGCTATGAACATAGTTCTCAAAGAAGGAAACACAAATGGCTATTGAACATAGGCACAGACACCCAACCTCATTCATCATAAGAGAAATTTAAATTGGTGACTTTTTTTCATCTATTAGATCAACAGTCACAGAAAAGTTTGGTAACACTTTGCTATCTGAGAATTGTGGAGAAACAGGTGGTCTCATACATGGCTGGTGGGATTGTGCCTTTGGACAACCTTTGTGGAGGACAATTTGGCAATACCTGTGAAATATTACATACACATATACTCTTTAACACAGCCATTCTGTGTAAAATGATGAATTTCCAAGTTTATTCATTGTATGTTTGTAACAGCAGAGATTGGAACCATCTTTATGTGGAACATTATGGGCCGAGGATATTAATTATGTGTATCCTTACTGGTGTCTGGTCCTATAGGAAGTTGAGGAGATGGGACTACAGTTCCATGAGAGCACAGATGTAGATGTGTATTTGATAGTCATTGGTTTAGGCGCAAAGGTCGAAGTGAGATAGAATCAGTTCATCTTAGAAAAGACTGGTTCTGGAAAGAGCTGGAGGTTTTAGAGAGGGAGATCCCAGGAAGGTTGAGGAAGAGATAGAAAGGAAGCCAAGGTGTTGTGATGCTCTGGAAGCCAGAGAGGGAGTCTGAGACTGCGCAGGTACAGCCCAAGGAAAGGACACACCTGGGCCGGAACGACACTGCTGACTTATGAATCAACCCTGGATTTGCCCTTCCATTGGACTTCTTGTGCTGTGGGAGAAGAAACTCTCAGTGTTCTCCTCAGAAAATTCAAGGGGTTGTATTTTCTAATATTTGAGCTCCGCTTCCCCCTCCAGCCCTGAAGCCCAGACACGCAGACAGCCCTTGACCTTTCTGCGTCGGTCGCCTAGGAGACGAGCGCCTCTCCGGGAGACGCAGGCGCTTCCTGAGGCCACGCCCCTTTCCCGCAGGCGGGCACTGATTGGCCCGTTTGAAATGCGCCGGGCGCGAGCTCACCTGGTCCCGGAGCTGCTTCTCTAGGCTTTTCTGAGCGCCACGCCTGAGCTGCCGAGCCCCGGTGCCCGCGGCCGGTTCCTGCGGCCCGCCGTCCTCGCCAGCCCGCCCGACCGAGTCCGGCGTCCCGCTCGCACGTCTGGGCAGCGCGGAGCCTGCTGCCATGAAGCCAGCGTGAGTACCGGGCCGCGGAGCCGGGGCCGGCGTCTCCTGCCGCCGCAGCAGGCCCCGGGACACGCCGTCGGTACCGAGCCCCGCGTCTCCCGGGCCGCAGCCCCCAAAGTGGGAGGGAGCCCCCATCACTACCGCCCAGGGGGAGCCCGGGCGCGGAGACCCCGTCCGCGTCGACCCCGTCCGGCTCCCCGCCGCCCTCGCTTCACTCGGCCAGGAAATGTCGGCCCCAAGTTGGGAGGAGGGGGAAGTTTGGGCGGCAACCCCAGTTCGGGTTAGCCAGGTCGCCCTCCACCTGGCTCCGGGACCGCCGCCTCTACCCTTTCTTAAGTTTCCCCTTGCATCCCCTGCCGCCCGCACCCACGGGTTGCATTTTGCGGAGTTAGTGCGGGCCGGGGGTCGTCTCATGGGTGCGCCGAGTGTTGTGTCCTGGGGTTGGGGTTGGGTAGGTGGTCTCAGCCCCCGGAGAGCCCCGGCGTCCGAGCGCACTGCGTGATTTTCTTAGCCTAGCGCGGTAGCCTGAGGGCCGCGACCACCCCCGGGTGAAGGCCAGTTATTTTGCTCTGTTCTTGGGTCTCAGACAGCCCCGCCGCCGACACAAAAGCCCACGCCCGCATTCCTCACGGAGTCGGTGACGTTTGCAGCTCAGCCTAATTCCTTGACTGCTGCTGGGTAAAGAAATACTTGTGCAAAGAAAAGGGCTGCCTTTATAATTAGCACCATCACGTAGCTAGTCGTTTGCAAAGGCAACTTGTTTTCTTAAGAGGCTAAAGTCGAGATCGTTGGGGAAAAATGTTGAGTTTAAGTAAGCCTACCGTAATATTTTGCACTTAAAACACGACTTTGCTTGTTTCATCTGGGAAGGGGTTGAAGAAGTATTTTAATAACCTAAAATCCAAGCCAGTAATTTCACTTAGTGTTAAATGTTTTTCTAGTCTATAGATAAATGGGGGAAAGGGGAGAGTGGCATGCTAGAGAAATGGTGAATAAAGCAAAATATCTTTTTCTACTGTCCCTACTTAAGAGAGCACGAAATTGCAGTTTGGGGACCACATTTTGTTTGAGGACAAAGGGTGATAGTTTTGAGAATTCAGTAATCCCTTGTTGCTTGAAAGTAAAGACAAATCTTGATGAAAGAATGGATTCCTCCATCTGCATTTTTATAATTTATTGAAGTTAATCACTTGTCTGCCTTGGCAGTGGGCTGTTGGCACGGCGTGTGTGCTTATGTACCTACGTAAATGACTTTCGAGATAAGTGTGGTCAACTATCTGTAGATTTTTCAAATTTGTAGTGTCTGTAAAATTGTTGCTCAAGAGAATAAGCTATTTTACATACAGAACTATAAATAGATACTAAAAAAGAGAACTCAACTAGGTAAATTGTAAAGACCTTACCGGCTTTTTTCAATGATTCATGAATCAGGCAGCATCCTATCTGGCACGCACAAAGGTGCTCCTAAGAGCTGTACAAAATGGAAGTTTTTTTTATAGGCAGAGGGGGATGGAACAAGGGAATTATACTAGCAATGAGTGGATTGTCTGTGGCAAGGTGAACATCATTTAGTGGATGGCAAGGGTCTATCAGGCAGATTACCTCACTAGCGCTGACCAGGTGATTCCATATTGACTGGTTTAATATTCTACTCCTGGGAGAGGTTGGAACTGTAAGTTAGGTATGAAGAGTCAGTTTGGTGATGTGGGGCTTAGCACAAGTGACCCCATTTTGGGCCTGTTATCTCTATTTTTTAGTAGCAAAAATGTCTCCTAAGCCAAATTTTAATTACTTTTGAGTTATCCATGCCACAAACACTCTTCTACTAAGGAAATTTATTCTTATTCATGTTATTTGGGATATAGTGTTGTGGAACTGCTAAAGGATAATTTTATAAACCCTAGGAAGGTCATCTCTGTATGAATTACAGGTGAAGCTTTTATATATTAGTGTTGAACTGAAATGTTTTTGTATCTGTGGCCAGGAGAACTAAGACACCCAGGAAACCACCGGTGAAAAAAGGATCCCAAACGAGTCTTAAAGACCCCGTTGGGGTAAGGTCTCCCTGTGAATTTGTGTGTGTCTTCTTTCTTCAGTCCTTTTGTGTCTTATGATTGGAAGGGATGGAGACGTGGAAGTGGAGTCAAAGAACATTTAGCTGAAAGGATGATACTAAATGACTTAGGCTGGTTCCAGCTTTGAAACTTTGTTTCTATGTAGGATACATTAGCCCAGTAAAATGAAGTGTTTGGTTTTCAGTTGCAGACTTCCTATAACTAATTATATTTGAAAAGTTAGATAATGAAAAAATATTCTTCAACTATCTTGGAGAATTCTTCATGCAGGCCTGGGAACTTGCTTTTAAAAGCAAATGGCAAATAAAAGAAAGGTGGTTTGCTCTGGGGTTTTTAAATCTTCCCTTCATCGGCACTGGAATGTATCTCTTGATTTGAGTTGTGGGAACCAGATGCTTTGCATATAGTGCTGAACAGATTTTCCCCAACCCTATCACTGATTAAGAAGACCATATTTCAGGCTTCCCTGGTGGCACAGTGGTTAAGAATCCGCCTGCCAATGCAGGGGACACGGGTTCGAGCCCCGGTCTGGGAAGATCCCACGTGATGCGGAGCAACTAAGCCCGTGCGGCACAACTACCGAAGCCTGCACACCTAGAGCCCGTGCTCGGCAACAAGAGAAGCCACTGCAGTGAGAAGCCCGTGCACCACAACGAAGAGTAGCCCCCGCTCGCTGCAACTAGAGAAAGCCCGCGCGCAGCCAAAAATTAAATAAATAAAATTAAATTTAAAAAAAGACCATATTTCAGATCGCGCACCTTAGTGTATGAAGTGTTAAGCTGGCAAGTTTTAATTGACATCCAATTCCAGACAATCCTAACAGCTTTTCAAATAATTCTCATTGTTTTGATATCATGTGCATTTAAAATTCATATCTAAAATATCTGTTTGCATTTGACAATTAGCAAATTGGGAAGCAGGGTAGCAGATCTTGGCTTTCACAGCTCTAAGTATATATACTTAAGTTTAGAGACCAAATGTTTGAATGAATAAATGAATGAAAAGTCAGGTAAAAAGTCAACCTTTGTTCTTTAAGCACCTTCGTGTATTTTCAGGTGTACTGCAGGGTACGCCCACTGAGCCTCCCAGAGCAGGAGTGTTGCATAGAGGTGATCAGTAACACGACAGTTCAGCTTCATCCTCCTGAGGGTTACAGGCTCAACCGAAATGGAGACTATAAGGAGGTAATTCCTATTGGAAGCAGCTGTTTTTAATTGATAGGTTCTTTCCTAAATGACTTTTCCATGTTTTCCATTTAACAACATTCATGTGTTTCCACTTTATTGAAAGACTTATTTACTTCACTCTAACCACCATATCAAAAGTGTCTTTGGGGCTTCCCTGGTGGCGCAGTGGTTGAGAGTCCGCCTGCCGATGCAGGGGACACGGGTTCGTGCCCCGATCCGGGAAGATGCCACATGCCACTGAGGGGTTGGGCCCGTGATCCAGGGCCGCTGAGCCTGCGCGTCTGGAGCCTGTGCTCCGCAACGAGAGAGGCCACAACAGTGAGAGGCCCGTGTACCGCAAAAAAAAAAAAGTATCTAATTTCTGGGCTGTACAGACACACCTTTGGTATACTGGAGTTAGAAGATTGCTTTTAGATGATTAATTTCTTGTATTGGATGATTATAGCTTTTTAGAGCATATATTAGGAATAGTTTAATGTGGAATGATACCTGATTGTGCTAGGCAGTTACATGTATATATATAGTTTCATGTGTGGGATTGAAATAACATTTAATAGGCATTGTATACTTGATGGTTTTTGTTTTTGTTTTTTTTTGCGGTACACGGGCCTCTCACTGTTGTGCCCTCTCCCGTTGCGGAGCATAGGCTCCGGATGTGCAGGCTCAGCGGCCATGGCTCCCGTGCCCAGCCGCTCCGTGGCATGTGGGATCTTCCCGGACCGGGGCACGAACCCGTGTCCCCTGCATCAGCAGGCGGACTCTCAACCACTGCGCCACCAGGGAAGCCCCGGTGTTGTATACTTGTATTGCTCCCTTATGAAGTGCTTTTATTTTTAGTAAAATGTTAAACAAAGAGAGTTCAGTTCAGTTCGACAAACATGTGCTAAGCTGGAGCATAGAAGGAGACTTTAAAAACTAAGACACGGTCCTTGCCTTTATGGAGCTTACAACTTAGCTGGGAGCATAGATGCTAAGCAAGTGACCCTTATTGGTAAGACAGGTGTGTTTAAAGAAATGGACTCTGGGAATGCAGAAAAAAGTATTAATTCAGGGTGTCATCTCTTCTTTCAAGCTGCCTTCACTCTTTCGTGTACGCTACTCGAGGGAGATTGCTAGTCAAAAGCCCACCAGTGGCCTCTCTGCTGCTAGATGTGATGGACACCTCTTTGTCTTCATTATGATCTGTTTCTCAGCAGCACTGTCCTGTCTTCCGCTCCAATTCTCCACGTTCTGTCTTTCACTGGCCACTGTCTGCAGGCTTCGCCTCCTTTTCCAACCTCTAAATACCAGGTTGGGCTATACCCAGGGCTCTCTTCCCTATCTATACTTTTCCATGGCTTTACATGTTGATGATATGGTAAAATTCCAAAAAAATTTTGGAATTTTTATCTCCAGACTAAATCTTTTCTCTGACTCTCAACTTGAACGTCCACTGCTTGGATGTCACACAGGCATGTCCAAAAGAACTCTTGAGTTTTTTCCCCTCTAGATCACTTCCTCTCTTGTTTTTTCTTGTCAATAAATAGCACCTCCACCATCTATTTGCTCAAACCAGACACCCTGTCCCTACCTTTCTCTTGTCCCCCCTCATATCCCATTCATTAGTAGATCCTTTCAATTCTGCTCCAGTGTGTATCTGGAAACTGTCCTTTCAGTTCTATCTCCACTGCCACTACCCTCGTCTGAGGCCTGTTATTAATTAACGGAGACAAGTGCTTCTCAAACTGTGGTGAAGAAGCAGCTTTTTTCAGTGCATGGTGACTGATACTTTTGTGCAGCTTTGCCACAAGAAACTGTTAGACAACTGTTAGGCAAAGTTAGCAGAGGACTGGTTTATAATCTGTTCAGAGATAAGCCCCACTGATCACATGCTGGGATGTTGCAGCTGTGTGAAATGGCTACAGAGGTTCTAAGCATTTACCCTCCACCTCTGTAATTACCTCCCCCTGGACTGGAGACAGACAGCTCTCAGAGGGGCATTGGCCTGCCTGCTGACCACACTTTGAGTAACATTAACAAGACTATACTGAAGCCAGCTGGACCACCTGCTTCCACTCTGAATCTTCTCTAATCCATTGCCACAGAGCAGCCAGTCATCTTTTAAAGCAGAAATCAGACCTCACATTTTCCTTTTTCTTTTTTTAACTGAAGTACCATTAACTTACAATGCTGTATTAGCTTCTGGTATACAGCAAAGTGACTCAGTTATACATACATGTATATATTCTTTTTCATATTCTTTTCCATTATGGTTTACTACAAGATATTGAATACACTTGCCTGTGTTATACAGGAGGATGTTGTTTATCTATTTTATGTACAGCAGTTTGTATCTGCTAATCCCAGTCCTAATTTATGCCCCCCCTTCCGGTCACCATTTTCCTGTTTAAAACCTTCTAAGGAATAAAGTTTTTAAATGGGCACAGTCCTGCTTAATCTTCCTCTCTCTCCGCCTCACCTCTTAGTACTCATACAATCCTAAATTGCTTCGATAAGCCAGAATCTTGCCTCAGGGCTTTTCCCTTAGCTCTTAGCGGGATGGCTTCTTATCCTTAGGTTTTAGCTTAAATCACTTCCTCCGAGAGTGTGTCCAGATTACCCCCATAAGCAGTGGCACCCCTCCCACTTCTCTCGCGGCCTGTACTCTCTATACTTCCTTGACAGCACTTACCCCAACCTATAGATTTATTTACTTGTTTATTGTCTCTCCCCTGATGTAATACACACGTCTAGGGGATATGTACCGTATCTGTCCTGTTTGCCAAACACTCAGTAGATACGGATTAAGCATGAGGGAATGGTCTGGGAAGGCTTCATGGAGGAGTAGGCCTTTGAGAATGTAAAATAGTTGAGAACTGACTTATTGAATTTTACTTCTTTATTAGAGTTAATTTCATGTATGTGTAAATAGTACTAAAAGTTTGGTGGGGATTAAAAGTTCTCAGTGCTTTTTGACAGAAGGCAACACTGGATAATGGAAGAAGTGTTGGAATGGAAATGGCTTTGACACTAATTAGCTTCATGAGCTTGGGCAAGTTCCTTCTTGCCTCAGTTTTCTTCACCTGGAAGAGGGTGGGGATTGTTCATGAGGACTGGGAGGTCATTGACCTGTCAGCACTAACCTGTATGTATCTTTTCAGTTCTAAGATTCTTTGTTCTTTCTGTGAACTCTAAAGCTGCTTTGTAGGATTGGAATAAAAACTTCTACAAAGGTGAGAGTTAGCTTAGCTGAAGTAGGTGTGTGATCTTTAACAAGTTATAAAATGAGCCATAATAACTGATAGTACCTACCTCAGAGGTTGTAAAAATGCTTCACTAATATGCTAAGGCAGCGCTTGGGACACGGTTAGTGTTAAGTGCAAGTTGCTGTTAATGATGATGATGATGTATTTGAGTCCTAATCTATACGTGTCTCCTTTTGGGGGACAAAACTGCTAATTTTAAAAACATAAGGGTCATGATACTGATATGTGAGCAGGTTGAATTTAAGATAAAATGTTATAAAACAGGGAAAAGGGGCCATGTGACAAAGACTATAATCCATAATAAATTCCAGTGAATACTCATGCACCAAATAATAGCATTGACACTCATGGAGCAAAAATTGCAAGAAATTCAGGAAGCCTACAGGAACAATCGCAATGTCTACAAACTAATAAAGCTAGAAAATAACAAAAATAGAAAGAATAGAACTCCAGTCCCTGGATAATTAGGGCATTTTAATTTACCTTGAAATATATACCCTAGTCCCCAATCTTACTTTCCAAGTAGGAGTTTGGTAATATTTCTGATAATATAGATATGCTTTATAATAATAGTCATATTTTGAAAGATTTGATAATTGAAGTATTATTTCTTTTTTAAAGGTCACAGTTTATTTAAAATTTATTTCATAGAAAAACTCAGATGAGGGACTTCTCTGGTGATCCAGTGGTTGAGACTCCATGCTTCCACTCCAATGCACCTGGGTTATATCCCTGGTCAGGGAACTAGTATCCTGCATGCCTTGTGGCACAGCCAAGAATAAACAAACAAACAAACAAAACTCAGATGAGATTATATTGACTGTTATTTGCTAGTTTAAAAAAAGCAGTAGCCTGCCGATGCAGGGGACACGGGATCGTGCTCCAGTCCGGGAGGATCCCACATGCTTGCGTAGCGGCTGGGCCTGTGAGCCATGGCCGCTGAGCCTGCGCATCCGGAGCCTGTGCTCCGCAACGGGAGAGGCCACAACAGTGAGAGGCCCACGTACCACAAAAA
>NW_020173494.1:1667932-1752061 GCF_003031525.2 Neophocaena asiaeorientalis asiaeorientalis | reverse complement strand
TTAAAAAGCAGTACAGGGCTTCCCTGGTGGCGCAGTGGTTGAGAGTCCGCCTGCCGATGCAGGGGACACGGGATCGTGCTCCAGCCCGGGAGGATCCCACATGCTTGCGTAGTGGCTGGGCCTGTGAGCCATGGCCGCTGAGCCTGCGCATCCGGAGCCTGTGCTCCGCAACGGGAGAGGCCACAACAGTGAGAGGCCCACGTACCACAAAAAAAAAAAAAAAAGGCAGTACATCAAAACTCTTGGTTTTATACTGCTATGCCATTTTAAATGACACCTTTGTAAAGAAAAATAGATAGCAGTAAAATAGTATATGAAGTAATGCTTGAGGATTTTCACAAGTCTATGACTGAATCGTTGTAATACCTTTTGAACTCCTTTGTCACTTAATTAAAGCAAAATCAGCCTTAGTCTATGAGGCATTAGTAGACAAGACTTTTCTGCAGTCTCTTCAGTAGTTATAACTGTAAATATTTACCAGTTTATAATTGGTATAATTTAAGTATGTCATGAATTTTTTAAAGATTCCAAGTTTAAAGACTATTGGTATTTTTTTTTCATGTCCAGATCTAATTGTTCATAAGGAAACATCTGAATATGTTTAAACAGATATATTTCTAGCCTAGCTATAGTGGAATTCGTTTATGTGTTTTTTTATTTTTTTCTTCTCCACAGACTCAGTATTCATTTAAACAAGTATTTGGCACTCATACCACCCAAAAGGAGCTCTTTGATGTTGTGGCTAATCCCTTGGTAGATGACCTCATTCACGGCAAAAATGGTATGATTCTTGGAGTTTTGTTGAATTTTTCTTTTTCTTCCTCTCTGATAAAACTTTTTTGATGCTTAGATACTTGGTTTATGTTCAGCCTTGAACCCATTTAATTTGCCAGAGTAGTGTTAAACCTGCTTTTGAGCAGTTATTTTAATTTTTAATTTGCTTATTTTTTCAAATTTAATTTTTATTTTGCATTGGAGTATAGTTGATTTACAGTGTTGTGTTAGTTTCAGGTGTACAGCTAAGTGACTCAGTTATACACATATCCATTCTTTTTCAGATTCTTTTGCCATATAGGTTATTACAGAATATTGAGTAGATTTCCCTGTGCTATACAGTAGGTCCTTGTTGATTATCTATTTTAAATATAGTAGTGTGTATATGTCAGTCCCAAACTCCCAATTTATCCCTCCCCTTTGGTAACCATAATTTGTTTTAGTCTGTGAGTCTGTTTTGTAAATAGGTTCATTTGTATCATTTTTTAAGTTTTTACATTCTGCATATAAGCAATATCATATGATACTTGTCTTTTTCTGTCTGACTTATTTCACTTAGTATGATAATCTCCAGGTCCATCCATGTTACTGCAAATAGCATTATTTCATTCTTTTTAATGGCTGAGTAATATTCCATTTTATATATGTACTACATCTTCTTTATCCATTCACCTGTCGATGGACATTGAGGTTGCTTCCATGTCTTGGCTATTACAAACAGTGCTGCAATGAACATTGGGGTGCATGTATCCTTTTGAACCATGGTATTCTCTGGATATATGTCCAGGCCTGGGATTGCTGCATCCTATGGTAGCTCTATTTTTAGTTTTTTAAGGAACCTCCATACTGTTCTCCATAGTGGCTATACCAATTTACATTGCCACCAGCAGGGTAGGAGGGTTCCCTTTTCTCCACAGCCTCTCCAGCATTTGTTATTTGTAGACTTTTTGATGATGGCCATTCTGACTTGTGTGAGGCGATATCTCATTGTAGTTTTGATTTGCATTTCTCTAATACGAAGCAATGTTGACCATCTTTTCATGTGCCTCTTGGCCATCTGTATGTCTTCTTTGGAGAAATGTCTGTTTAGGTCTTCTGCCCATTTTTTTATTGGGTTTTTTGTGTGTGTGTGTGATGCTGCATGAGCTGTTTGTATATTTTGGAAATGAATCCCTTGTCGGTCGCATCATTTGCAAATATTTTCTGCCATTCTGTGGGTTGTCTTTTCATTTTGAATATGGTTTCCTTTTCTGTGCAAAAGCTTTACAGTATAATTAGGTCCCATTTGTTTACTTTTGTTTTGGTTTTTATTACTGTAGGAGGTGGATCCGAAAAGATCTTGCTGTGATTTACGTCAAAGAGTGTGCTAGGAGTTTTATAGTATCAGGTCTTACATTTAGATCTCTAATAATCCATTTTGAGTTTATTTTTGTGTATGGTGTTAGAGACTGTTCTAATTTCATTATTTTACATGCAGCTGTCCAGTTTTCCCAGCACCACTTATTGAAGAGACTGTCATTTCTCCATTATATATTCTTGCCTCCTTTGTCCTAAATTAATTGACCATAGGTGCATGGGTTTATTTCTGAGCTTTCTATCCTTTTCCATTGATCTATATTTCTGTTTTTGTGCCAGTACCATACTGTTTTGATTTCTGTAGTTTAGTATAGTCTGAAGTCAGGGAGCCTGATTCCTCCAGCTCCATTTTTCTTTCTCAGGATTGCTTTGGCTATTCGGGGTCTTTTGCATTTCCACACAAATGTAAAAATATTTTTGTTCCAGTTATGTGGAAAATGCCATTGGTTATTTGATAGGGATTGCGCTGAATCTGTAGATTGCCTTGTAGTATAGCCATTTTGACAATATTGATTCTTCCAATCCAAGAACATGGTATACCTTTCCATCAGTTTATGTCATCTTCAATTTCTTTCATCAACATCTTATAGTTTTCTGTGTACAGGTCTTTTGCCTCCTTAGGTAGGTTTATTCCTAGGTATTTTATTCTTTTTGATGTGATGGTAAATGGGATTGTTTTCTTAATTTCTCTTTCTAATCTTTCATTATTAGTGTATAGAAATGCAAGAGATTTCTGTGTATTAATTTTGTATCTTGCAACTTTACCAGATTCATTGACCAGCTCTAGTAGTTTTCTGGTAGCATCTTTAGGATTTTCTATGTATAGTATCATGTCATCTGCAAACAGTGACGGTTTTCTTCTTCTTTTCCAATTTGGATTCCTTTTATTTCTTTTTCTCCTCTGATTGCCATGGCTAGGACTTCAAAACTATGTTGAATAAAAGTGGTGACAGTGAATATCCTTGTCTTGTTCCTGATCTTAGAGGGAATGCTTTAGGCTTTTCACCATTGAGTATGATGTTAGCTGTAGGTTTGTCATACATGACCTTTATTATGTTAAGGTGTGTTCCCTCTGTGCCCACTTTCTGGAGAGTTTTTTATCATAAATGGGTGTTGATTTTGTCAAAAGCATTTTCTGCATCTATTGAGATGATCAAAGGGTTTTTATTCTTCAGTTTGTTAATGTGGTGTATCACACTGATTGATTTGTGGATACTGAAGAATCCTTGAATCCCTGGGATAAATCCCACTTGATCGTGGTGTATGATCCTTTTAATGTATTGTTGGATTCAGTTTGCTAGTATTTTGTTGAGAATTTTTGCATCTGTATTCATCAGTGATATTGGCCTGTAATTTTCTTTTTTTGTGATATTCTTGTCTGGTTTTAGTATCAGGATGATGGTGGCCTTGTAGAATGAGTTTGGGAGTGTTCCTTCCTCTGCAATTTTTTAGAAGAGTTTCAGAAGAATAGGTGTTAACTCTTCTCTAAATGTTGACAGAATTCGCCTGTGAAACCATCTGGTCCTGGATTTTTGTTTGTTGGGAGTGTATTTTTAAATTTTATTGAAGTGTAGTTGATTTACAATGTTGTGTTAATTTCTTCTGTATGGCAAAGTGATTCAGTTATATATATATATTCTTTTTCATATTCTTTTCAATTATGGTTTGTCACAGGATATTGAATATAGTTCCTTGTGCTATACAATAGGACCTTGTTGTTATCCATCCTATATATAATAGTTTGCCTCTGCTAATCCCAAACTCCCACTCCTTCCCTCTCCTACCCCCCCCTTACCTTGGCAACCACAAGTCTGTTCTCTGTATTTGTGAGTCTGTTTTTGTTTCATAGATATGTTGATTTGTGTCATATTTAAGATTCCACATAATAAGTTTTATCATGGTATTTGCCTTTCTAACTTGCTTCGCTTACTATTATACCTAGAGTGTGATAATCTCTAGGTCCATCCATGTTGCTGCAAATGGCAGTATTTCATTCTTTTCTACAGCTGAGTAATATTGCATTGTATATATGTACCACATCTTCCTTATCCATTCATCTGTCAGTGGACATTTATGTTGTTTCCATGTTTTGGCTATTGTAAACAGCACTGCAATGAACACTGGGGTGCATGTATCCCTTCAAACCATGGTTTTCTCTGGATATATGCCCAGGAATGGGATTGCTGCATCTTATGGTAGCTCTGTTTTTAGTTTTTTAAGGAACCTCCATACTCTTCTCCATTGTGGCTCTACCAATTTACATTCCCACCAACGGGGTAGGAGGGTTTCTCCACATCCTCTCCAGCATTTGCTATTTGTAGACTTTTTATTGATGGCCATTCTGACTGGTGTGAGGTGGTACCTCATTGTGGTTTTGATTTGCATTTCTCTAGTAATTAGCGACATTGAGTATCTTTTCATGTGCCTATTGGCCATCTGTATGTCTTCTTTGTAGAAATGTCTATTTAGGTCTTCTGCCCATTTTTTATTGGTTGTTTGTTTTTTTTGTTATTGAGTTGTATGAGCTGTTTGCATATTTGGGAATCTTTTCACCATTGAATATTATATTGGCTGTGGGTTTGTCATAAATAGCTTTTATTATGTTGAGATATGTTCCCTCTCTATCCAGTTTCATAAGGGTTTTTATCATGAGTGAATGTTGAATTTTGTCAAATGCTTTTTCTGCATCTATTGATGATCATGAGGTTTTCTTCCTTTCTTCTGTTGATGTGGTGTATCTCATTTATTGATTTATGTATGTTGGATCAATCTTGGAACCCTGGGATGAATCCAACATGGTCATGGTGTGTGACCTTTTTTATGTGTTGTTGGATTCGGTTTGCTAGTATTTTGTTGAGAATTTTTGCATCTGTATTCATCAGTGATATTGGCCTGTAATTTTCTTTTTTTGTGATATTCTTGTCTGGTTTTAGTATCAGGATGATGGTGGCCTTGTAGAATGAGTTTGGGAGTGTTCCTTCCTCTGCAATTTTTTAGAAGAGTTTCAGAAGAATAGGTGTTAACTCTTCTCTAAATGTTGACAGAATTCGCCTGTGAAACCATCTGGTCCTGGATTTTTGTTTGTTGGGAGTGTATTTTTAAATTTTATTGAAGTGTAGTTGATTTACAATGTTGTGTTAATTTCTTCTGTATGGCAAAGTGATTCAGTTATATATATATATTCTTTTTCATATTCTTTTCAATTATGGTTTGTCACAGGATATTGAATATAGTTCCTTGTGCTATACAATAGGACCTTGTTGTTATCCATCCTATATATAATAGTTTGCCTCTGCTAATCCCAAACTCCCACTCCTTCCCTCTCCTACCCCCCCCTTACCTTGGCAACCACAAGTCTGTTCTCTGTATTTGTGAGTCTGTTTTTGTTTCATAGATATGTTGATTTGTGTCATATTTAAGATTCCACATAATAAGTTTTATCATGGTATTTGCCTTTCTAACTTGCTTCGCTTACTATTATACCTAGAGTGTGATAATCTCTAGGTCCATCCATGTTGCTGCAAATGGCAGTATTTCATTCTTTTCTACAGCTGAGTAATATTGCATTGTATATATGTACCACATCTTCCTTATCCATTCATCTGTCAGTGGACATTTATGTTGTTTCCATGTTTTGGCTATTGTAAACAGCACTGCAATGAACACTGGGGTGCATGTATCCCTTCAAACCATGGTTTTCTCTGGATATATGCCCAGGAATGGGATTGCTGCATCTTATGGTAGCTCTGTTTTTAGTTTTTTAAGGAACCTCCATACTCTTCTCCATTGTGGCTCTACCAATTTACATTCCCACCAACGGGGTAGGAGGGTCTTCCTTTCTTCTGTTGATGTGGTGTATCTCATTTATTGATTTATGTATGTTGGATCAATCTTGGAACCCTGGGATGAATCCAACATGGTCATGGTGTGTGACCTTTTTTATGTGTTGTTGGATTCGGTTTGCTAGTATTTTGTTGAGAATTTTTGTGTCTATGTTTATCAAAGATACTGGCCTGTTAATTTTTTCTGTGTTACCCTTGTCAGGTTTTGGTATCAGGGTGATAGCGGCCTTGTAGAATGAATTGGGGAGTTTTTTTTTGGCATGTGGGATCTTCCCGGACCAGGGCACGAACCCGTGTCCCCTGCATCGGCAGGCGGACTCTGAACCACTGCGCCACCAGGGAAGCCCTGCTGGGAGGTTTTAATCACAGTTTCAGTTTCAGTACTTATGATCGGTCCTTTCATATTTTCTATTTCTTCCTGGTTGAGTCTTGGGAGCTTGTACCTTTCTAAGAATTTGTCCGTTTCCTCTTAGAGAATGTTTTGCCTATGTTCTCTACTAGGAGTTTTATGGTGTCTTGTCTTTTCTTTCTTTTTTATTTTTTTCAATTTGGCCTTGCCACGCGGCATGCAGGATGGTGCAATCCAGGGATCGAACCTGGGCCTCTGCAGTGAAAGCGCCAAATCCTAACAACTAGGCCACCAGGGAACTCCGAGTGTCTGGTCTTATAATTAGGTCTTTAAGCCACAGGTGTGTGGGTTTATTTCTGGGCTCTCTCTTCTGTTCCATTGATCTGTATATCTGTTTTTGTGCCAATATACCAGGGAAGCCCTGCTGGGAGGTTTTAATCACAGTTTCAGTTTCAGTACTTATGATCGGTCCTTTCATATTTTCTATTTCTTCCTGGTTGAGTCTTGGGAGCTTGTACCTTTCTAAGAATTTGTCCGTTTCCTCTAGGTTATCCATTTTATTGGCATACAGTTGCTTGTAGTAGTCTCTTATGATCCCTTGTATTTCTGTGGTGTCTGTTGTAACTTCTCTGTTTTCACTTTTGATTTTCTTGATTTGAGCCCTCCCTTTTTTTTCTTGATGCATCTGGCTAAAGATTTATCAGTCTTGTTTACCTTTTCAAAGAACCAGCTTTTAGTTTCATTGCTCTTTTCTGTTGTTTTCTTCATCTCTATTTCATTTCATTCTGCTCCAATCTTTATGATTTCTTTCCTTCTACTCACTTTGGGTTTTGTTTATTCTTTTTTCTTTAGTTGCTTTAGGTGTAAGGTTAAGTTGTTTGAGATTTTTCTTGTTTCCTGAGGTAAGATTTTATTGCTATAAACTTCCCTGCTAGAACTGCTTTTCCTGCATCACATACGTTTTTGATTGTCATGTTTTTGTTGTCATTTGTCTCTAGGTATCTGGATATATGTCCAGGCCTGGGATTGCTGCATCCTATGGTAGCTCTATTTTTAGTTTTTTAAGGAACCTCCATACTGTTCTCCATAGTGGCTATACCAATTTACATTGCCACCAGCAGGGTAGGAGGGTTCCCTTTTCTCCACAGCCTCTCCAGCATTTGTTATTTGTAGACTTTTTGATGATGGCCATTCTGACTTGTGTGAGGCGATATCTCATTGTAGTTTTGATTTGCATTTCTCTAATACGAAGCAATGTTGACCATCTTTTCATGTGCCTCTTGGCCATCTGTATGTCTTCTTTGGAGAAATGTCTGTTTAGGTCTTCTGCCCATTTTTTTATTGGGTTTTTTGTGTGTGTGTGTGATGCTGCATGAGCTGTTTGTATATTTTGGAAATGAATCCCTTGTCGGTCGCATCATTTGCAAATATTTTCTGCCATTCTGTGGGTTGTCTTTTCATTTTGAATATGGTTTCCTTTTCTGTGCAAAAGCTTTACAGTATAATTAGGTCCCATTTGTTTACTTTTGTTTTGGTTTTTATTACTGTAGGAGGTGGATCCGAAAAGATCTTGCTGTGATTTACGTCAAAGAGTGTGCTAGGAGTTTTATAGTATCAGGTCTTACATTTAGATCTCTAATAATCCATTTTGAGTTTATTTTTGTGTATGGTGTTAGAGACTGTTCTAATTTCATTATTTTACATGCAGCTGTCCAGTTTTCCCAGCACCACTTATTGAAGAGACTGTCATTTCTCCATTATATATTCTTGCCTCCTTTGTCCTAAATTAATTGACCATAGGTGCATGCGTTTATTTCTGAGCTTTCTATCCTTTTCCATTGATCTATATTTCTGTTTTTGTGCCAGTACCATACTGTTTTGATTTCTGTAGTTTAGTATAGTCTGAAGTCAGGGAGCCTGATTCCTCCAGCTCCATTTTTCTTTCTCAGGATTGCTTTGGCTATTCGGGGTCTTTTGCATTTCCACACAAATGTAAAAATATTTTTGTTCCAGTTATGTGGAAAATGCCATTGGTTATTTGATAGGGATTGCGCTGAATCTGTAGATTGCCTTGTAGTATAGCCATTTTGACAATATTGATTCTTCCAATCCAAGAACATGGTATACCTTTCCATCAGTTTATGTCATCTTCAATTTCTTTCATCAACATCTTATAGTTTTCTGTGTACAGGTCTTTTGCCTCCTTAGGTAGGTTTATTCCTAGGTATTTTATTCTTTTTGATGTGATGGTAAATGGGATTGTTTTCTTAATTTCTCTTTCTAATCTTTCATTATTAGTGTATAGAAATGCAAGAGATTTCTGTGTATTAATTTTGTATCTTGCAACTTTACCAGATTCATTGACCAGCTCTAGTAGTTTTCTGGTAGCATCTTTAGGATTTTCTATGTATAGTATCATGTCATCTGCAAACAGTGACGGTTTTCTTCTTCTTTTCCAATTTGGATTCCTTTTATTTCTTTTTCTCCTCTGATTGCCATGGCTAGGACTTCAAAACTATGTTGAATAAAAGTGGTGACAGTGAATATCCTTGTCTTGTTCCTGATCTTAGAGGGAATGCTTTAGGCTTTTCACCATTGAGTATGATGTTAGCTGTAGGTTTGTCATACATGACCTTTATTATGTTAAGGTGTGTTCCCTCTGTGCCCACTTTCTGGAGAGTTTTTTATCATAAATGGGTGTTGATTTTGTCAAAAGCATTTTCTGCATCTATTGAGATGATCAAAGGGTTTTTATTCTTCAGTTTGTTAATGTGGTGTATCACACTGATTGATTTGTGGATACTGAAGAATCCTTGAATCCCTGGGATAAATCCCACTTGATCGTGGTGTATGATCCTTTTAATGTATTGTTGGATTCAGTTTGCTAGTATTTTGTTGAGAATTTTTGCATCTGTATTCATCAGTGATATTGGCCTGTAATTTTCTTTTTTTGTGATATTCTTGTCTGGTTTTAGTATCAGGATGATGGTGGCCTTGTAGAATGAGTTTGGGAGTGTTCCTTCCTCTGCAATTTTTTAGAAGAGTTTCAGAAGAATAGGTGTTAACTCTTCTCTAAATGTTGACAGAATTCGCCTGTGAAACCATCTGGTCCTGGATTTTTGTTTGTTGGGAGTGTATTTTTAAATTTTATTGAAGTGTAGTTGATTTACAATGTTGTGTTAATTTCTTCTGTATGGCAAAGTGATTCAGTTATATATATATATTCTTTTTCATATTCTTTTCAATTATGGTTTGTCACAGGATATTGAATATAGTTCCTTGTGCTATACAATAGGACCTTGTTGTTATCCATCCTATATATAATAGTTTGCCTCTGCTAATCCCAAACTCCCACTCCTTCCCTCTCCTACCCCCCCCTTACCTTGGCAACCACAAGTCTGTTCTCTGTATTTGTGAGTCTGTTTTTGTTTCATAGATATGTTGATTTGTGTCATATTTAAGATTCCACATAATAAGTTTTATCATGGTATTTGCCTTTCTAACTTGCTTCGCTTACTATTATACCTAGAGTGTGATAATCTCTAGGTCCATCCATGTTGCTGCAAATGGCAGTATTTCATTCTTTTCTACAGCTGAGTAATATTGCATTGTATATATGTACCACATCTTCCTTATCCATTCATCTGTCAGTGGACATTTATGTTGTTTCCATGTTTTGGCTATTGTAAACAGCACTGCAATGAACACTGGGGTGCATGTATCCCTTCAAACCATGGTTTTCTCTGGATATATGCCCAGGAATGGGATTGCTGCATCTTATGGTAGCTCTGTTTTTAGTTTTTTAAGGAACCTCCATACTCTTCTCCATTGTGGCTCTACCAATTTACATTCCCACCAACGGGGTAGGAGGGTTTCTCCACATCCTCTCCAGCATTTGCTATTTGTAGACTTTTTATTGATGGCCATTCTGACTGGTGTGAGGTGGTACCTCATTGTGGTTTTGATTTGCATTTCTCTAGTAATTAGCGACATTGAGTATCTTTTCATGTGCCTATTGGCCATCTGTATGTCTTCTTTGTAGAAATGTCTATTTAGGTCTTCTGCCCATTTTTTATTGGTTGTTTGTTTTTTTTGTTATTGAGTTGTATGAGCTGTTTGCATATTTGGGAAATTAAGCCCTTGTCAGTTGCATCATTTGCAAATATTTTCTCCCAGTCCGTAAGTTGTCTTTTCATTTTGTTTGTCGTTTCCTTTGCTGTGCAAAAGCTTATAAGTTTGATTAGGTCCCATTTGTTTATTTTTGCTTTTATTTCTATTGCCTTGGGAGACTGACCTAAAAAAACATGGGTATGATTTATGTCAGAGAATGTTTTGCCTATGTTCTCTACTAGGAGTTTTATGGTGTCTTGTCTTTTCTTTCTTTTTTATTTTTTTCAATTTGGCCTTGCCACGCGGCATGCAGGATGGTGCAATCCAGGGATCGAACCTGGGCCTCTGCAGTGAAAGCGCCAAATCCTAACAACTAGGCCACCAGGGAACTCCGAGTGTCTGGTCTTATAATTAGGTCTTTAAGCCACAGGTGTGTGGGTTTATTTCTGGGCTCTCTCTTCTGTTCCATTGATCTGTATATCTGTTTTTGTGCCAATACCATGCTGTTATGATTACTGTAGTCTTGTAGTGAAGTCTGGGAGCGTTAGTTTTTGTTTATTCTTTTTTCTTTAGTTGCTTTAGGTGTAAGGTTAAGTTGTTTGAGATTTTTCTTGTTTCCTGAGGTAAGATTTTATTGCTATAAACTTCCCTGCTAGAACTGCTTTTCCTGCATCACATACGTTTTTGATTGTCATGTTTTTGTTGTCATTTGTCTCTAGGTATCTCCTGCTTTTTTCTTTTTCCTCAGGATTGCTTTGGCAATTCTGGGTCTTTTATGGTTCCATGTATATTTTGGTATTATTCTATTTCTGTGAAAAATACCATTGGTAATTTAATAGGGATCACATTAAATCTGTAGATTGCTTTGGGTAGTATGGCCATTTTAGCAATATTATTCTGCTCCAATCTTTATGATTTCTTTCCTTCTACTCACTTTGGGTTTTGTTTATTCTTTTTTCTTTAGTTGCTTTAGGTGTAAGGTTAAGTTGTTTGAGATTTTTCTTGTTTCCTGAGGTAAGATTTTATTGCTATAAACTTCCCTGCTAGAACTGCTTTTCCTGCATCACATACGTTTTTGATTGTCATGTTTTTGTTGTCATTTGTCTCTAGGTATTTTATTTCTTCAGTGATCCATTGGTTGTTTAGTAACATATTGTTTAGCTTCCACTTACTTGGGTTTTTTGGACAGTTTTTTTTCTTGTGATTTCAAATCTCTTAGCGTTGTGGTCAGAAAAGATGCTTGATATGATTTCAGTTTTCTTAAATTTACTGAGGCTTGTTTTGTCATCCAGCATGTGGTCAGTCCTGGAGAATGTTCCATGTGCACCTGAGAAGAATGTTGGATATCTTTCCATTTCTTTGAATCATCTTTAATTTCCTTTAATAATGTTTTGTAGTTCTCAGCATATAAGTCTTTCGCCTCCTTGGTGAGGTTTATTTCTAAGTATTTTATTTTTTTGTGGGAGTTTAAAAGGGATTGTTTATTTACATTCCCTTTATGATATTTCATTGTTAGTGTAAAGAAGTGCAACCTATTTCTGTATGTTAATCTTGTAACCTGCTACCTTGCTGGATTCATTTATCGGTTTTAGTGTGGAGTCTTCAGGGTTTTCTACATATATTATGTCATTTGCATATAATGACAATTTTACCTCTTCCTTATGAATTTAAATACCTTTATTTCTTTTTCTTGTCTGATTGCTGTGGCTAGGACTTCCAATACTGTGTTGATTGTATTCTGCTTTTGGATGGAATGTTTTATAAATATCAATTAAGTCCATCTGGTATAATGTGTCATTTATGGCCCGTGTTTCGTTATTGATTTTCTGTCTCGATGATCTGTCCATTGATGGAAGTGGGCGTTAAAGTCTCCCTATTGTGTTACTGTTGATTTCTCCTTTCATGGCTGTTAGCATTTGCCTTATATGTTGAGGTGTTGAGCAGTTAATTTTAAGTGTTTTCTAATACAAAAAATATTATACGTGGAGGACTTTTAAGATATAGCCAATTAATATATAACTGTGACTTGTTACATCGTAGGTCTCCTTTTTACATATGGTGTGACGGGAAGTGGAAAAACTCACACTATGACTGGTTCTCCAGGGGAAGGAGGACTGCTTCCTCGCTGTTTGGACATGCTCTTTAACAGTATAGGGTCGTTTCAAGCTAAACGATACGTAAGTTTAATTTTTTGTGTGTTGTGACTCACTAGAGGGCATAGGTGCCAAAATACCTGTGAATACAGTAGTATTAAGGGAGAACTAAGGCATTGGATACCTTTTGAAACTTTAAATATGTTTAAATATTGTTTTTTATTTCTTAAGTATATTTCTTACTATTTAGGTCAAAGTCTAAAAATTATGGTCTGATTTTTGCCCCCACTTTAAGGTTTTTAAATCTAATGATAGGAATAGTATGGATATACAGTGTGAAGTTGATGCTTTATTAGAACGGCAGAAAAGAGAAGCCACGCCCAATCCAAAGACCCCCTCTAGCAAGTAAGTAATTACATTTGTAACACTGGCCTCATGGGAACCCTGTCCAGTGCTTTCCTCAGGCATAGGGAATGGTGAACAGAAGTGGAGAAGTTGGTCTGACCGTTGACTTTAGTGAGGTCAAAGTTGAGGGATGTTCTTAAGTAAGTTTTTTTGCTCAGCTGTTCTGTTTGGTTCTGAGCACACTGCCCTTGAATCACTGTTTAGGCAAGGTGCCACTCTTCGTGATAGAGGGTGTAAAAGCCTGTGTTGTGTATCTGGGGAGATATGGGAGAACTGTTGGCCCAACCATGAGTATGAATAAAGTTGCTCTGTGCATTCCTGCTTGTAATGGAGGTCATTTATCTACTCACAGTGTGTAAGATGAGACTTTGGGGCTTTTTCTTTCTTTTTTCAGACGACAAGTAGATCCAGAGTTTGCAGATATGATAAATGTACAAGAATTTTGCAAAGCAGAAGAGGTTGATGAAGATAGTGTCTACGGTGTATTTGTCTCTTATATTGAAATATATAATAATTACATATATGATCTATTGGAAGAGGTGCCGTTTGATCCCATAAAGCCTAAGTAAGTAGTGGAGAGAGTCCCTTAGCTGCTTAACCTTGAAGTCACTTCACATCAGTGAGGTTTAGTTTCCTCAGCTATAAATGGGGATAAAGCTTACTTTTGTTTTCAAAATGAAGTATAACTTATATGTCATGCAGTTGGTGCTTGGTGAATAGTTCTGTATATTAACTAGATAGGTAGCTGTATTAGGAAAACCACTGGGTTAAGGCATCTAAGGAGAATATTCACCTTAGACTTTACTTTTGAAAAACTCTTGGCCCTGGGCTGTATTTTTTTTTTTTAACATCTTTATTGGAGTGTAATTGTTTTACACTGTTGTGTTAGTTTCTGCTGTATAACGAAGTGAAACAGTTATATGTATGCATATGTCCCCATATCCCCTCCCTCTTGCGTCTCCCTCCCACCCTCCTTATTCCACCCCTCTAGGTGGTCACAAAGCACCGAGCTGATCTCCCGGTGCTATGCAGCTGCTTCCCACTATCTATTTTACATTTGGTATTGTATATGTCAGTGCAACTCTTACTTCATCCCATCTTACACTTCCCCCTCCCCATGTCCTCAAGTGCATTCTCTACGTCTGCATCTTTATTCCTGTCCTGCCCCTAGGTTCTTCAGAACCTTTTTTTTTTTTTTTTTTTTTTTTTAGATTCCATATATATGTGTTAGCATACAGTATTTGTTTTTCTCTTTCTGACTTACTTCACTTTGTATGACAGACTCTAGGTCCATTCACCTCACTACAAATAACTCAACTTCGTTTCTTTTTATGGCTGAGTAATATTCTACTGTATATATGTGGGCCCTGGGCTGTATTTTGACAAGGACCTTAATTGTATAAAGAAGTGTCCCTGTTGATGTACCCTGGGGCTACCTTTAAGAACCTGACACTTAATGTTGGGAGTCTGTAGCCTCTAATCTGTGTTCCGGTGATCCCCACAGAATGGAGCCTAAAGCTGTTGTCTGCACAACTAATAGTCACAGACCTTCCATCACTGACCAATAAGAAGTGACATCTGTATTGTCATTCTACCAGAGTTAAAAGACTATTACTTAGATTTCCTTGGGTCTTGCCCTGCTGAGACTGAAGAGCAATTACAGTCTGTCATCACAAACTACATTTGTGCCAGAGCTGACTCTGGTATCTTGTTCCTTGATGGTTTTGTTCTTAAGCTAAATGCTTATCTTCAATGCTGTCTTTGTCAGGGCCTCTCAAGACAAATAATATGAAGACCTGTGTTGTATTACTTAACTTTTGTGTATATGTCTCAGTGAGTATTAGTGGAGGAACAGCTAGATTTGGAAAACCAATTAGACTGAAAACAGGTGTCTGTATACCCACTTTTATTTAATTATTATATTTTTTTTTTTGCTGTACGCGGGCCTCTCACTGTTGTGGCCTCTCCTGTTGCGGAGCACAGGCTCCAGACACGCAGGCTCAGCGGCCATGGCTCGCGGACCCAGCCGCTCCGTGGCATGTGGGATCTTGCCAGACCGGGGCAAGAACCCGTGTCCCCTGCATTGGCAGGCGGACTCTCAACCACTGCGCCACCAGGGAAGCCCCCCCACTTTTATTTATATTAAACAATTTATAGACTGATTACTTTCCCATTTGTTTCAAAGTATCAGTTGTATATACCCATTTTCCTAAACTTTTGTGATGTCATTCACTGCTACCGATCACTTTCATGTCTGCACATGTGCCAAGTTTGTTTGATTTGTTCCAAATGAGATTGTTTTCTAAGAAGCCTATCTTGGTTTTGTTATGTAAGTGAAGACTGACAAATGTGACTGTGCCTTGTAACCTTTCTGGTAACTCCCTGAATGAACTCACAGGGTGCTTATTTGGCAGTGAATTCAGATTTTGTTAGGGTGGTGATTAACCTGCTTTTTTGAGCTGGTTTAAGGTTTAGTTTTTAATACAATGAAGAAATATTAGAAGCAGAGGATTTTTAAGATACGACTCATTGTGACTGTCAGATACTCTGGACTGAACGTGTTGCTGTGAGATGGCTGCTATAGAAACAGTAACTTCTACCTTATTCCTTTGGTAGGTGGAATAGTTGCAGCGCGCCCATGAGGAACACAGATTTTGTGTATGTGATGGTGCTCTTTTCTTAAGGAGAAGGGTGCAGTTATACTAGTGGTTGGCATCTGTGGCATGTTTGCATGTAGGTGGTTTTTCATTGGTACTGGGCCAGCTGCTACTTCTAAGCCCCTTCTTGGTCCCTGAGAAATCTGCCATTTGCTGAATAATGGTGGCTGGTAAATGTTTCTACCCCCACCATTCACAAGACTGAGGCCAAACAGGCAGCACCTTTCCCATCCTCATCCTACCTTAGACTAAAACTTGACCAGCCACTTTGAAAGGATTGCCACTCCTGGTATATACCAAACTCCTTCTGAATTTGTTTTTTGTTGACACTGAAGTCAGAACCAGCTCTATCTGTTGATCTTTTAAAATTAAGAAAATGCTACATTTTGATGCTTAACCCTGTGCATGTGATGGTGCTATACTACTACTTTGATCTCTAATTGTTTAATAAGTGTTGTTTCATGTGCTTTGTTAGAACAAATTAGAGCAAAGCTTTTAAAACAAAATAGATTCCTGTTATCCTGTTATGTAACTAATCTTTTTACTATATATCCTTATTCTTATCCAAGTGTAATGTGCTTCTGGAGTCTTGCTTAGGCTTATTCCCGTTGTAAGAACGGATGTCATGTTGCCTGACATTTTAGTCCTTAAGTTGCAATATCAGTATCTCATAATATAGGAAACTAATGTTTTTTCTTTCCCATAGACCTCCACAATCTAAGTTGCTTCGTGAAGATAAGAACCATAACATGTACGTTGCAGGATGTACAGAAGTAGAAGTGAAATCTACTGAGGAGGCTTTTGAAGTTTTCTGGAGAGGTTAGAAGCAGAGCTAGAATTACAGATATATACAGTGATCGATATAATCCTGAAAGCTGCTACTCTAATTTGACAATACTTTTTGGTGTGGTAGAAGGTATGTACACTGAAATGACTCAGAGATTTGATCAATGACTTCTCTGTCACTGTAGGCCAGAAAAAGCGACGAATTGCTAACACACATTTGAATCGTGAGTCCAGCCGTTCCCACAGCGTGTTCAACATCAAATTAGTCCAGGCTCCCTTGGATGCGGATGGAGACAATGTCTTACAGGTAAAGATTTAACGTGTGGAGTGTTTTCTTGTTTTGAATCCTTAATTTTGGGAATCAGAGGTAAATCATGGAGGTTTCATTACACTGAATATTGCTCTAGAATTAATATATGTGTCGGTGATGATGTTTTTAAAAAATGATAGTTTTGGGAAACTGGCTATTAAATCTTAGAACCTGGAATTTTGTTGTGAAAAAGGTTTACAAATCTTTATAAATATCTAATAGAGGAGATAAAACAATGAATCATAACATGTATTTTATCTCTGAAGACTCATTTTGTATGTAGAAATTCAGTTAATGGTGTTTAAATGTCAGCAGTTAACTCTCCAGGCTCGGTACAGTTCAGGAGTGGCCAATTCTAGATTGTTCTTCTCTCGGCTGATAGGCCAGTAGGGCCCCCCATCTGCTGACCACTCTTTACTCCTGGGCCTGTCATGCTACAAGGCTTATATCGATTAGTAACAGCATTTGAGCCTGAACATGTAAGTCATTTAATAACTTTAAGCTATTAAAATGTAATTCCATTCAAAACATATCTTGAAATTGTGGTATATCACGAAGGTTTTCAGATGGCAGGAGTAGATGGTTCAGCATGGTACTAAAGACCACCAGGATTTGAATTCTGATTCGCAGGCATTTACTAGCTTGTCTCACCTAATTCTTATAACCTCCTTGTAATGCTGTGAGGGTTAAAGGAGGTGAGGCATGTCAAGTTTTTAGTCCATTGCCTGGCTTACAGTCAGCACTTGATAAATGTTAGCTAGAAAATCCTTTTAAGTCAAGTCTCTGTGCACTTGCTTTCCATTGAATCACGTCTAATGTTATAGTATCAGTTATGTATCTCTTGACTTTCATTTCTTATGTTATTAGAGTGTTATGAAATTACTAGACTGTAAAATTATCAAATATCTCATTATACAAATATTTAGCCTTGTTGCAGACTCACTGTTTAGCAGACATTTATTGAGCTCCTGCTGAGTGCTAGGCACTGTGCAAGGTGCTGGAGATGAAGTGGTTAAAAGGTAGAATTCCTGTTCCTGTGGAGCTTACAGGATAATGTAGAAGACCAGACAATGGGCAAGTAATGCCATGAGGGTATTTATCACATGCTTTTAGCAAACTCTTCCCCCAAACATGGATCCTTCACCCCCACTATACATTTTGTATTGTGCAAACATTGTACTCATAAGACTTAATTTGATTTGAATATATTTAAAGAACATTGTAAACCAGTTATAACTGATGTTACTGGCATTATAATCTTCCCTTCAGGAAAAAGAACAAATCACTATTAGCCAGTTGTCCTTGGTAGATCTTGCTGGAAGTGAAAGAACTAACCGGACAAAAGCAGAAGGGAACAGGTTACGTGAAGCTGGTGAGCAAAGCATAGCACTTACTTATTGCTACAACTTTCAGAAACTTGCCATGCCCATTTATCGTCACTTATTGATTGGTGGTTTATGCATAACTGTCTTTAATTTGACTAAAAATTTAGAGGCTAAGTGACCAGTGCTTTTTCTTTAGTTATGCTGGTTTGGTATTGATCTGTTACAACACATTGATTTCTTTAAGAATGAGGAAAAGTGAGTAAAATAAATATAAAATAGGTTATACTCATATTGAAAGTGTCTATTATATCTATGGCTGGCGTGTCAGTACTGGGTCCATGAAATTAAGTGATTGAATCAGGGATCCAACATTCAAAGTGGTAAAAAGTGGTAAAAAGTGGCTTCTGGAGATAGGAAAAATCTTTGCATACAAAAGCCAGTTGAGAGGAAATCTGTGTGCGTGTTTTTCCCTTTTAATCTTTCATTTAGTAGAGCCATTCATGTTATGTTTTATGTTAATAACATTTATGGAGTACCTACTGTGTTACAGGAGTTGAACACAGATATAAAGGATGATACCCTGCCCTAGAGAGCCCATCTAGTACAAGAGAGTGTCTCAGTAGAGTATGAAGGAGGTGAGCACGAGGTGCTGTGGGAGTACAGAGCAGGACTGCTCCATCCATTCTGGGGCTGTGTGTGAGAGGGGAGCTTTGGGGAAGAATGTGTGGAGTTGACACTTAAATTGAGGCGTGAGCTCTCTGAAGGAGGATAGAATTAAAGGCATCATTCCCGAGAGAACATGGCAGGGTCAAGGTAGCTGGAGTGTAGGGTGTGGGTTGGTGAGCCGTGACCACTGAGGAAGAAGGGCAAGGCAAGGTCATTAAGACCCTTGACTATCATATTAGAAAGTCTGAATTTTTTCTTGAAGGAATAATGGTGACTACCAATTATTAAGGGACTAGTGTGTGTCATAGTATCTACTATACGTGGGCTTGATTTCTTGATTGTGACTTTTCAGGATTGTATTGTACCCAGTTTTCAGATTGGAAGAGGTTAAGTAATTTTCCCAAGGTTAGAGCCTGGTTCAAACCCAGGTTGGTTGAACTTTCAAAACTTGTTATCTTTCTGCTGTTACAGTCAACGAAGGATTAGTTTTGGAAAGACCATTTCCCCAGTGTAGCAGATTAATTTACCAGAGGCAAGTCTAGAGAGATGAAAAGCAGTCAGGAGCCTTTTGCAGTAATTCAGATGAGCAATCCTGTCATCTGGAGGCAGCAGAGAGGTACATGGATTTGGAAGAGAGATTTGACTTGAGGTTTATAGGTTTAGGTTTTGCCAATAAAAGCATGATTTAAGCAATGGGGAAGATAAGATTATCCATGGAAAACAAAGAGGAACAAACTGAGGGCAGGGCCTTGGACAACAAATCCTTGAGATGATTAATTGAGAGAGACTGGGAAGGAGAGAGTGGAGGAGTAGCTAGGTGACTTGAGGGAGTATGGAATGACTACACACACACACACACTTTATATACGTCTTTATAAGAAGACAGAGCATCCGGAATCCAGATCACAAGAGGAAGGATTAACCTTGATGGGAAAAGAGGTTTAGCTGGATTGGGAGCAAAGTAGAAACCTGAGGGTTCTGATGCTTTGGGGGGAAAAACAGAAAGCACTATCAGTGTTGATAAGGATGGGGAATAGGTGTGACACGGTTAGGGAGTGAGAGCTAGAAGAGGATATTGTGCCTGGGGCACAGTTTAGCCTCAGGTTTCTAGAGGTGCTGCAGTTCTGAGTGACAAGGTTCAGGGTGTGGTTACAGTGGTAAAGAGAGAAAGGTCTACTGGACTTGAGGAGGCTGGGGCCCTCTGATGGCAGGTCAGAGTGACCTTCCTCTTAGATCCTGAAGTTGACCCAGGAGCTGGCATGTATGGGGAACATTTATTTGAAGGCAGCACTAAGGAACTGGGAAAATGTTGCTGGCCTCCCTCTACTCACCATCCTTATAAAATGTCAGGCTTTAGAAAACAACTTTTATTCACAAGACTACAGGGCTGCAGGGGAAGCACCACCCTTCTGGGAAATAAAAGTAAGGTTGCAGGGCTTTGCCATGGGATGGGGTAAAGCTTGTGGACACCACTCAGAATGATATTTTAGGATGTGTAACATAAAATACAGGATTAAAAAGGAAACCAATTAGACTGAAATGTGTTTTTTAAAGTATTCTTAAAACCTTTGTCATATAGTAATTTATGTGCTTTATTAAAAGCCTTAAATAAAATCCCATCAGCATGTCTAATAACTGCATAATTTCAAAGTATCTTGAGATCAACAATAAACCATAGTGTTATAAAAGTATCTGTGACTTCTACTGATTAAAAATCACAGGTGGTACTACTACCACCACTGTAGGTTTTTGGCCTACATTCATAATGAAAGAAATGGCTACATTTCAGAGAGCAATAGAAATAGATGTAATTTATTTCCCATCCATGCATGCAGACTCCCTGGAGTGTACCCATGGACAACACAGACCCCAGGTTAGGAACCCCCGGCATTAGGGAAAGGGGTGAATGGATCATTGTGTGAGAGGCCTGAGCATGAGGGAAGTCTGTTAACAGGAATATCGATTTTGGAGACACAATGGAAGAAAAGGAGGGAGGGCAGTGGGAGTTGGGGTCAAGAAAAATAAAGCATGCATCATGGAATATCACAGAGGTGCAGATGGGCTCTGTGGGCTTTTTTGTTTTGTTTTTAAAATTTTTATTTATTTTTGGACGTGTTGGGTCTTCATTGCTGCGCGCGAGTTTTCTCTAGTTGCGGCTCGTGGGCTCTAGAGCGCAGGCTCAGTAGTTGTGGCGCGTGGGCTTAGTTGCTCCATGGCATGTGGGATCTTCCCGGACCAGGGCTCGAACCCGTGTCCCCTGCATTGGCAGGGGGATTCTTAACCACTGCACCACCAGGGAAGCCCAAGCTCTGTGTTTTGAGAGGCAGCTAAGAATGAAAGCATGGTGGAGTCAGCTGACCTAAAGGTTTCAGGATGAAAAAATTCTCAGGTACTTCTGGGGTCTAGGCAGGTGAGGTCTCCTGTACTGTTGGCTTGATCTGTCAGACTTGCTTCGACTGAGAAATTCAAACGAGTGGCCGGGACTAACAAGTGTGCTGCGTAAGAAACCCTTGTTTAGACACTGAGGGAACAGATTTAGTTGGCTCTTAAGATGCTTGACTGGTAGAGACAGGAGCTCCTCCTGGTGCAGGGGAGACTTCAGTGTCCGGATGGAGCCACCTGTAGCCTGAAATGGTCATGCTTTAGAGAAAATATTTTATTATGAGGATATTAAACATCTGTATCTAATATACTCTTTCACATCACAGTATTTAAGATTTGGAAGAAGCTTTATGGGTCATGCAGCATAATGTTGCATTCAGTGGAGAGTCTTTACGATAGAGTCCCTGAAGGACGGTACTCGCCCTCTCCCACAACACTGCCAGATGTGGACGGCTCTTTAAGTTGGGCCACTAAAATCTGTCATTTGTAATTTCCATCTAATAGTTCTATGAAGTAGGGATTTCATAGGCAAACAGACCACACTCTAGCTACTCAACTGTTGTCTTCAAATGTCTTCTGTGTACATTTTTCTGTCAGGTAACATTAATCAGTCACTAATGACGCTAAGAACGTGTATGGAGGTCCTGAGAGAGAATCAAACGTATGGAACTAACAAGGTAAGCAGCAGCCTTTGGACACTTGTATAGTTTTGTTTGTGTGCATTTTCTGCCTTATGTATTTGGATTTGAATATATTTATAGATGGTTCCATACCGAGATTCAAAGTTAACCCATCTGTTCAAGAACTACTTTGATGGGGAAGGGAAAGTACGCCTGATCGTGTGTGTGAATCCAAAGGCCGAAGATTATGAAGAAAGCTTGGTAATTTTAATGCCTTTATAAAGTCTGACTTTCTATAAAGAAAACAACCATTTGGATGTGAAGAATTACATTTTGAACATTTTTTAAACTGATACAGAACCATTAGTTACGGAAGTGAACTAATGACCAATCTATTACCGTTTCATTTACTAATTTCTTTAGAAAGACTTGGATATGCTTATTTGTTTAAAAAAACAAACCCCATTTATTTTGTATCTTAGCAAGTCATGAGATTTGCAGAAGTGACCCAAGAAGTTGAAGTAGCAAGACCAACAGACAAGGCAATATGTGGTTTAACGCCGGGAAGGCGATACAGAAACCAGGCCCGGGGAGGTCCTGTTGGAGATGGTATGAGCCGCTGTTATGTCATCTTCCCACCGATGAGTCTGCCTGTCTCTCTCTTTTGAAAAAAATCTGTTTCACATAAGAAAACTGTTTACTTCCTTTCCCCTCAAAAAGCAAGTGCAAAAAAAAATCTGAACCAAAGTATAAGTGACATTTCTTTTATTATATACCTTTTTTTTCATTTTTCCTTCTTTATAACACATTTTAAAGGAAGTATTGTGACAGCCCAACAAGGTACAATGTTGACTGGGGATCTTATCACAGTGTTAAAACTTGTTTGAGTAACTTTTTTTCCTGTGTAACTAACTTTTTATTTTTAATAACTCAATACAGAACTACTGGTTTCAGAAGTGGTTTTGCAGAGTTTTCCACCTTTGCCATCCTGCGAAATTTTGGATATCAATGACGAGCAGACTCTTCCCAGGCTGGTTGAAGCACTAGAGAAACGACATCACCTACGACAAATGATGATTGATGAGTTTCACAAACAGTGTAAGTGCAAAACTGCAGTCATTTTAACACCAGAAATTTGCAGGGAATTGAGTTCTTTGTTCGGATAGAATCTTCAAGGAAGGGTTATTTTGTCTCTGAACTTAGTAGTCCCCAAGGCATCATTTTATATTCCAAGAAAGTAAAACAAAAGAGAAAAGTGGGTATGAATTTCTCCCTTTCAAAAATCAACAGTGATGATCAAAGGGTAACAGTTACTTTTTAGTTCCTACTAGTTACTTATTTGCAAGGCATTTAACATGTATTACATTATAATAACTATCTTTGAGAAAATCACTTAATCCTTTATTTCTAGTTTCCATCCGCAAAATGGGGATTGTCATTGCTCCTACCTCAGAGGGTGCAGTAAGGATAAATGAGATAATGTATGAAAATCATGTAGGACAGGAACAGCTTGGTACATAGTAAGTGCTCAGTGAATGTACTTACATCTTCATAAGAAAAATGTGAGATAAGTGGTATTTAAATCCCCATTTTGAAATGAGGAAATGTGCTCAGAAAAAATAACTTGCCCACATCACATAAAAGTTGATTTCATTGGTTATTTCTGAATCGGAGTAAACTTGCCCTGCATGCTCTTGTTTCAGCTATTACTTTTAAAGCTTTGTTGCAAGAATTTGACAATGCTGTTTTAAGTAAAGAAAACTACATTCAAGGAAAACTAAGTGAAAAACAAAAGGTGATCTCAGGACAGAAATCGGAAATTGAACGACTGGAAAAGAAAAACAAAACTTTAGAATACAAGGTTGGCTTTGGTATTATAATGGATGTATATTTAGCACTGGTCTCGGACTTAGCCCTTCTGCTATACTGGCCTGCAGCTGCTGCTTACTGGGAGTTATCATTTGGTTATTTACTAATCTTCATCCCATCCCCAAAAAGAGGAAATATGAGTGAAAAGCATAAAAGGGGTAATACACTCTTTAATTTTATGAAATAGACTTTAGCAATCGAAGAGAACGTTCTACGGTTTAGCTTTGATTATAGCTTGCTTTTTGATTTACTACTGTGTAATGTCTGTTCTCTCATTTACTGAGGATCACTTAGGGGGTACACATTCATTCTAGAGAGAAGCTAATCTCAACCAATATATTCTGAAAGTAGCCTAAAAATTAAATTTTAAGCCTTAATTTTCAGGAAAAGTAATTTTCACATGAAATCAGTTATAACTTCATCTTTCAGTGAGGAACTTGTTTAAAAGTTCTCATTTCTAGGAATGGAGGTGGGAATTCAGATGAAATTTTAGAAGAAAATGCTTTCTCCATGATTTTTCTTTCCGTAACTATGCTTGCATAAGAAGATTATGAGAGAGATTATTTTAAAGCTACTTGAAATGTTTACATACCAAATGCTGAACATAATGGCCTACTTTTCCAGGTTGAGATTTTAGAGAAAACAACGACTATCTATGAAGAAGATAAGCGCAATCTGCAACAGGAGCTGGAAACCCAGAATCAGAAACTTCAGCAACAGTTCTCTGACAAGCGCAGACTAGAAGCCAGGCTGCAAGGCATGGTAACAGAAACAACCATGAAGTGGGAGAAAGAATGTGTGAGTGTCATTCATACAGTGCTCAGGTCAGGGATGATTCATCTCTAATTGTAGCCTTCTGAATCACTTGTACTTGGGGTAGGGTTTTAGTGGTGGTGGCCACAGCAGCCCCTATTCAGTTCCTCTTCCTTCCTCTGCCCTTACAAGTCACAACAAATTAATAAGCATTATGAAGAACTGGAGAACTGTCATCTTTAGGAAGTAAAGCGTTCAGGTAAACTAGTGCACTTGTTTGCTATAACTGAATTAGAATATTTATCGCCATACATAACCTTCAGGAGCGTCGAGTGGCAGCCAAACAGCTGGAGATGCAAAATAAACTCTGGGTGAAAGATGAAAAACTGAAACAACTGAAGGCTATCGTTACTGAACCTAAAACTGAACGGCCAGAGAGACCCTCTCGGGAGCGCGATCGAGAAAAAGCTACTCAAAGATCTGTTTCTCCATCACCAGTACCGGTAAGTTACTTGTAGTTGTGTAGTAACTTGGCAGTACTAGAGAAGGTTTGTTCAGATTAGGTGATTATTTCTGAGAATCAATTTTTAAAATATATTTCTATTTATAAATATTTTCAAATTTAGTATAAACAAATTTAGTATAAAAACTAGTAATTTAGTACAAAAACTATGTCTTCCTGTGCTAATATTAAAGTAATGAATTGTTTCCCTTTTTCAAGTCTTGCTCATTAATTTCTCTTCAATTTTTTTAGCCTTCTAGTAACTGTATTGCTCAGATTTCCAACGGCCAGCAACTCATGAGCCAGCCACAGCTACATAGGTGCTCTAACTCTTGCAGCAGCATTTCTGTAGCTTCCTGTATTTCGGAATGGGAGCAGAAAATTCCTTCGTACAACACACCTCTCAATGTCACATCTATTGCAAGGCGTAGGCAGCAGGAGCCAGGACAAAGTAAAACTTGTATCGTGTCAGACAGAAGGCGAGGGATGTACTGGACTGAAGGCAGGGAGGTGGTTCCTTCACTCAGAAATGAGATAGAAATAGAAGAGGATCACTGCAGCAGGGTTAGTGCCAGTATTATTTTAAAGCATTGTAGCAATAGATTTTAATCTTCTGTGTTTTTTTTAACTAACTAACTTGCTTCAGAAAGTTCAATGTGAAAGATGGGTGAGCGTTAATATAAACAAGGTCTAATTTTTCTGTTAGTTTGGAAGATCAAATCACCCTGAAATTGAGGCCTAGCTCTTCATCTGAAAAAGCCTAAACCCATCTGGCACAGAAATACTACCTCCTGTTCAGTGAAAGCAGGTCCTTGGGGCACATCCCAGAGTCACATGGATGTGCATAAACTGATGAGCATCCGCAGAGTCAGTGACTGAGTGTCTTAGAGCACATCCTTCTGATTTTGGTTTCTCTTCCCCAAATTAGACTTTTTTCGAACTTTCATTTTTAAAATTGCTTTCCCAGACTTTTATTTTGAAAAATAGATTTGTAAATATTTTTTTTCTTGAACCTTTGACAGTAAGTCATAGGCTTCGTGTCCTACATAACCACAATCTTCATCACACCTAAGAAAGCGTTAACCCTGAAAAGTACCTTCTAACTTACAGTTCATGTTTACATTTCCCCAGTTGTCCCAATAATGGCTTTTCTTTTTTCAAACCTTGGTCCTATCAAGGTGAATACATTATATGTGGTTATTATCTCTTTAATCTCTTTCCATATAAAATAGTCCATCCTCCCCTTTTTTGATTTTCATGACATTGACTATTTTTTGAAGAGCCCAGGCCAGCTGTTTTATAACTGCTGAAGGAAGGTTTCCATCTCCAATGCATTGCTTTTAATCTCAAGGCCTTTATTTCAATTTACAAGGGCTCTGCCTCATTCAAGGGTGTTTAAACAAATTCATGTCTATATTTTCTTCTTAAGGATTAAGGTAAAGTTTTCCTTTGAATCTGAGTAAGTGGACAAATATCGTGAATTTACATTTAGTAAAATTCTAATATATCTCTTTAAGAATGTCTCTTCTAAACAACTTAATCTTACAGTAAATATTTGCTTTAGATTTTCTTGTATAATTTAGGGTGCAAAAAAATTTCATTCAGGTGGCCTGCATTCCTGATTATTAAGGGATGATGATGAATTACAAGGTATTTACCAAGGCAACGGATAATTCTAAAGTCGCTTAAGTTCTTTGCAGATTTTGCTTTAAACCTTTTTAGGGAGCAAATCATGGTGGCTGGTCTTTCTGATCAACTCTAATAAATCCCCCTTATTTCATGCAAGTCTACAGACTGAAAACTATTCAAGGCCTGCTTATGCCTGGTCAACATTAATATAATATCTAATTTGGCTATGAGATATTTAAGAGGATTTACTAGAGGTCCTTTAACTTCATTTGAAATCAAAATCTCTTTAGAAGTGCAGCAGAGAAAAGTTTAGGCTAGTATCTATGCATCTAGGTTTGTTGGTCAAAAATTAGGTCAGGTGGACTGCATTTATAATACTTCATTGAGGAAGAAATTTAAAATATCATTTATCTCATAAACGATAGTAGAATGTAAGGACTGTCATCTTTCCAAAGCTTGTTTCAGAACGTATTTATGGCTAAGTGTGTTTGAGAAATCTGTCACCTTTGCTAAATTAAATGGTAGGACATGAGAGCCACATTCTTCCTTTTCAACATTAAGCTATTTTAAGAATGGGAAGGTTCCTGCTGCTTGTGAGGTTTGGGCATCCAGAGTGGCAAACTCTATTGCCCATGTTTTAGTATCATGATTTGTCACTAGTGCTTCATTTGTTTCTTGGAAAAACACTTCAGTTCTCCCCATACGCATTTTAAATTAGATGTTCTACGCATTTTAAATTAGATGTTCGTACTTGACCAGCTTTGAAGGATTTGGGTTGTGGCAGACTGTTGCATTTCCTTTCAGTTTTGTAAACAGAAAGATGTTTGCAAAGTTACAAAGAAACTATTAACTATGTTCTGTATGTGATTTTTTTTTCCCCCTTAGGCTGAATGTGCTAAATTTAACTGTCCTAAAGTTATATAACATTTTACTGGAAGCATCTAGTTTTTTATTGTATGATAGAGGCTGACCTGACAGTATATTCTATATCTAGTTCTTGGAACCTTTATGAAACGTTTGGGGGAAAAAGTTGGTATGTTTTAGCCATTATTGCTTTTGAACTTTTTAAAAAGTTCTGTTTTGAGATTTTTAATAGTACTCAGAAGTATTTTATTTACGTTCTTTTAATCATTTTATACACAAGGTTCTCATTATACCTTATGTCCCTTAAGCATTCTGTAGTCTACAGCTCCATCAGCTTTGGGGAGGGTCCTGGTTTGTAATAGGAGTATTTTCTCTTTTGTTTAGAGGCTTATGATATATTTAGGGCTTCTGCTGGTCTTTCTGAAGCTTTTAACATAGTCATGGACCTAACAGATTACCTCACAATAGCAGGCACAAATACTGGTTTTTGATTAAGAATGCAAAATGAATTACTTGTCCTGAATACCACCTATGCAGGAAAGACTAGCGGCATTACCAGGACTTTTCCTTCCATTCTTTGTTGAAAGGGAAGCTCCCTAGTAGAATATATAATACATATACACAAGCTGGTGTTAAAAGATGTTCGTTGGTTTTGTTTAAATACGAAGAGAACATTCAAATTGTTTGAGTAACGTTTAGCTTTTGAAAAGGTTCATGCATTTGTTTTGATGTTGTCACCAACTACTGTAGCCCAAACTGCTGCACTTCTAATAGCACCCTTAAGTTAATTCTGGGTTATGCTTGTTTCTTGATTCCTCTTTCAACCTGATCAGAATGTACCACCAGTTCGTCTGCGACACAGACGATCACGCTCTGCGGGAGACAGATGGGTAGCTCATAAGCCTGCCTCTAACCTGCAAACTGAGACAGTCATGCAGCCACAGGTCCCTCACGCCATCACTGTATCTGTTGCAAATGAAAAGGCACTAGCTAAGTGTGAGAAGTACATGCTGACCCACCAGGAACTAGCCTCCGATGGGGAGATTGAAACTAAGCTAATTAAGGTAAAAAATTTACACAAGAGAAGGAAATATTCAAAAAGCTTAACAAAAAACCATTTACTCTTCCTCTGTGTCAACAGGAACTTAAGTGGGTATTTGATAAAACCTCTGTTTGTTAGAAAACTAAAGTAACTACTTAGATTATGAATCTGCTGAATTGGAACTAAATCCGCGACTTTCTGTCAAATGAGGCTTAGAGCCTCGGGTTTGTTAGAGGAGCTCCAGATGTATTATGTACTTTTAATTAATATGTTTTGTTTTAACCCCTACTTAAGAAGTAAACCAAACAAAGAACTCCTACCTTTGACTGTACTGTCACTTGAGGGAGTTCCCTGGCAGCCCTTGGTTAGGACTCCGCGCTTTCACTGACGAGGGCCCGAGTTCGATCCCTGGACCAGGAACTAAGATCCCACAAGCTGCACAGTGTGGCAAAACAAAGACAAAAACAACTGTACTGTTATTGGAATATGAGAGGAGGGCTACATCCAGAGAAGAAAGTATATTGCCTTCTAACATTTAGAAATTTCTGACAGATTTCTTGATCTCTAGTGTAGTTTTTAAATTATAGGTTGAATAAAAAGGAATGTTATTTTCTGCAATTAAGAATGCTGCTAATTATATTACATTGGACTTCTTTGTTTAGTGAGAGATACGTACACAAATCTTTAAAGTATTTTAACGGTACAGACCCAGCAGTCCAAGCACCATCTGGTTTTGTGGATGGCAGTTTCCATAAAACAGTAGAGTCTTAAATTTAATTTGAAATATATATGTATGTTTACCCTTTGGATGTACAAAAATGTGTAATGGTGACCTTTTCTCTTGGCTGTAGGGTGATGTTTATAAAACAAGGGGTGGTGGACAATCCGTCCAGTTTACTGAAATTGAGACTTTGAAACAAGAATCACCAACTGGGTGAGTGATGATCAACTTCCTTTCTTTAGAGGGCTGTCATTTCATTCTTGAGGAACAGACTAGCCTGTAAAATGTATCAGTTCTCTGAAGGAGAATGTATGCTATTTCCCTATTTCTAATATATTTCCTATTCTTATTTTCTGTTGCATTGTGTTTTCCCTTTTTCTGTAGTCGAAAACGAAGATCTTCCACAATAGCACCTGCCCAACCGGATGGAACAGAGTCTGAATGGACCGACGTAGAAACAAGGGTAGGAGTAAAAAGTATTTGCTAGGGATGTCATATTTTAAGGCCTACAGCTGTAGCTTTTCATGCCCTTTGAAACAAACAACTGAGGTCTGATCCCACATGGCCAGTGCAGCCTGTAGGCCCGTCCCCAGCACATCTGAGAAGGTATTTGTATTTCTGCTCTGGTTTTACTGGAGCTCTTTAGCTCAAAGCCCATTTTTAGGGTAGAGAGGGATAGGGCCCAAGAATCAAATCGGAGAGCATCACCCTAGAATAACAAGAACGCCCATCAAACTGATGGGAATCTTCTCAGGAGAACTTCCCTGTGGAACTGTTATTCTGGGAAGGTGGGGGTCAGCTGGCCAAGCTCTAGCCTTTGCCACTTTCTTCTTCCTGATAGAAAATGAGATTTACCTGGATGATCTCTAAAGACCCTTCCACCTCACAGTTTTTGTGGCACATCAAACAAATTTCAAGTACCTGATTGGTATTTTAACATACCTATCTGTGCTGGACTAGGAAGCAATGTTGGATTTCACCTTGGTTGAATCTATCTAAATAGATCTGTTTAATAGACTGCCGAGAGAAGCTGATCTTTCCTCTCTGTGGTTTTTCTCTCAGTGTTCTGTGGCTGTAGAGATGAGAGCAGGGTCTCAGCTGGGGCCTGGGTATCAGCACCACGCACAACCCAAGTGAGTACTGACCACGTGTGGCCTTTCTCTGTGTCTTTCCTCCCCACCACCCCTTCTCCCTACCAACCACTTTTTTTTTTTTTTAGAGGACCTATGTGGTTTTTGTTTGCCCGTTGGAATATCTGGGCCCTACTGGCAGACTACGCTAGGCAGTAGCAGTGCTGAGAACCCGGGGGCGGGGGGTGCTGAATAAGAGCAATTAGAGCTGTAAGAACATTCGCTCTTGTTCCTATTTTTGCCTGTGCTCATCAAGTTTTCAGAGGCTGAACTGAGATCGCCTATAAGGAGGGGAGGCTGGAGTCAGGGATGGCAGTTCCTCCTATAATCCATTTCCTAATACCCCTCTTGTTACAGCAAAAAATGTTCGCTAAAATAAAACGGAATGGCAGAATTTATGGCCCCTTTTTCTCCCCATATTAATCAAACCCGCTGCTTTTCAAATATCTACCTATACAGGTCCATGTGTCCATTTTTGACACATGTATTCCTTAGGCAGTTTGGGAAATCAGTGCAACAGGATATAAAGATGGAAAGTTGTTTTTTAAATTAAATACTAGATACGCATATTTTATAAGTTATTTGCTTTCTTAGAAGGACTTTTAACTCTTCCCATGATAAAACAGTAATTCTCTCAAAGCCCTCCTAGAGATTCATTGCAAAATTCAGCACTAAATGCTGGTTTTCATTTTCTTTCGTTTTTAGGCGCAAGAAGCCATGAATTGACAGTCCCAATAACAAAAGAACATTTTCATTTGTGTTGGTGATGTCTCCAAAGCAATGCCAGAAGGAGTCTTCTGAATGAATCATCTTGTAGAACTCCAGCTTTGTTGAATACCACAGACCTCAGATATGTATGTCATCATACACTGGCCTACATAAAGATTCCCCTATGGCTCCAAAGATATCTAGGATTCTACGAACTTGTTATATTATACACCTCGCCATATTTAATATTAATAACAGAAAGACACCTCTTTCTCATGCCGTATGAACTTTTTTATAATGCTATTTTTTTGTATATTTCTTGTATACTTATAAACTAATTCATGCATGTATTTGTCTTGGCTGATTAAGAAAGAATATATCTAGATCACGCTTTGCTTTTTATTGTGACTCTTCTACTTCCTGTCTGAATATTTAAGGGTTTATAAACAAAACAAATGCTGCTATTGATTAGCTGCAAGAATGCACTTTAGACATATATTTGACTATTCAAACTTAAAGATGTCAGAGACTGGCCAATACTAAAACCATTTTAGGAAGGTGTTCTGAATTTTGTATATATGTACTTTCTGACATTTAGATATACCAAAAGAATTGAAATAAAAAGCACTAAAATACAAGGTTGTGTGATAGTAATTTAACACTTAGTCCCAGAACCTAGCATTGTGCCTTGCTGGCACGTTTGTGGGATGAATTAAAAGAAAGCACTAGAAATTTCCCTCACCACGTTGAGGATACTTGTTTCAGCATGCAAAGGAACAGCTTCAAAAGGGGCTATTTCCTCTGTTGAAAACCAGGAACATTCTCCCAGCCCACTGGGTGTACTGCAGCCCCTGGGCAATCCTTTACACACAGACTGTGTTTGATTTAGAATCTTCCTTTTACTTCATTCAACTTAGGCTTTCAAGACCAGCACTCAGTCTCCAGGTATGAAAATTTTAAATTATTGATATTATACCCAACTCACATGCATAGATATAAGAAGCAAGTGATGGCAGCATGATGGCAGTGTGAGTTGTAAATAAAAGAGGGAAAAAAAAGGAACAACGAATGGGTCATTCATAACTGAACAAAAGTATCTCTGTACATTACACCAGAACATCCAAAAGATTTCTACTGATAAGCGCTACGGAATGGATGGACCTTGGCGAGGGCTGCAGATCCAAGGGAGCTGCTGAGCCTGCCTCAGCCCCACTCGCTGTGGGCACGGTGGGAAGCTAGACTGGGGGTGCAGCACTGGGTGGACAGGAGGTCCAGCCAGCCCGACAGAGAACCCGGCACACTGTGGGGAGCGGGACGGAGACCAGTTTGGAGGTAGCGAAAGAGCAGGAGCACACTGGGCGTCCACTGCCAGGGACAGCAGCCACCTCCCTCACAGAGGTCTCTAAGGAACTGCCTGGCGGGTCACAGCTGGAGGAACCTCTTTCTCTCCAGCAGCACGATTTCCTCAGGAGCGACCTGCCTGACTAGTGGAAGTGGAAAGAGGGAGACAAGAACAAAGGGCACTAGAGTATCTCACTCCCTGCCGTCTGTCTGCCTCATATTTCAGCAGGAGGTCCATGCGTGGCCCTCTGGGGGCTCCCCGCAATGGAGGATCTCCCTGCCAGGCTGTGGGCAACCACAGGTGCTGAGCCCACACTTGCCCGCTCTGCTGCCAGCTTTTTCACAGGCACTCCCTAGCACAGCCCCAGAGCCAGCTCAGGTAGAGAAACCGAAAACTTGAGCTATGGTGCCACCTTCTGGAGAATAAAAGCAAGGTTTCTAATTGCCAGTGTTGAACAAAGTAAGCAACTAATAAAAGAAAAATGTGTGCTACTTCAAACTCAATGGCAGGGGCACATTTTACCAAGCACTATGAAAAATCACAGTGATATGGTATCACAATGAGAAAAACTAATTCTCCAACTGAACCCAAAGGCACAGAATACTGTGACCTGATAAAGAATTAAAAACAGCTGTGATGAAGGATTTATTTGCTGAGCTACAAGAAAACTCAGGCAATTCAAGAATATAGAAATAAATTTACTGAATGTAAGGTGCTGTTTACCAAATATACTGAAATTTTTAAAAAGAACCAGACAAATTCTGGAGCTGAAGAATTCAATGAATGACATCAAGAATGTATAGAAAGCTTAGGAAATAAAGGCAGATGAGATCTGGGAAAGAATCTGCAACTCGGAGGGTAGAAATTTAGAAATGACTCAGGAGGAGAGAGAACTAAGATTTTTAAAAAGTGAAGAAAACCTACGAGAACTCTCATATATGACGACAAAATAAATATAAGAATAATGGTCTACCAGAAGGAGCAGAGAGGGAGAGGGGAGCAGAGAGTGTGTATTTAAAAAAATAATAGCTGAGAATCTCCCAAGCCTGGGGAGGGAAAGGGATATAAAAGTCCAATAAGCTAACAGGACACCCTATTATCTCAATGCAAAAAGACCTCCAAAACACACTATAATGAAACTGTCAAAAATCAAAGAAAAAAAAGAAAAAATCTTAAAGGCATCCAGGGCTTAAAAAAAAAGTAACCTACAAAGGAATCCCCACAAGGCTATCAGTGGATTTCCCAGCAGAAATTCTATAGGCCAGGAGAGAGGGGAATGACATATTCAAAGGGTTGAAGATAAATACGGCCAGCCAAGAATACTTTATCCAGCTAAGCTGACCTTCAGCTATGAAGGAGAAATAAAGGCTTTCCCAGACAAACAAAACCTGCCATGCAGGAAATGCTGAAAGGAGTTCTTCAGCTGAAACAGAATGATGCTAATTAGTGACATAAAAAACAATGAAAGTACACATAAAAAGAGGTAAAATTGGGACATCAAAAGTATAAAAGGGGAGGAGTAAAAGGTTGAATCTTTATAGGCGAATGAAAACAAGGTGCTATCAACAGCATGAAAAGGACTATTTTACCTATGAGATATAAGCCGCAAGGTAACCACAGAACAAAAATCTAGAGGCATGAAACAAAAAAAAAAAAAAAAAGGAGTGGGGGGAAGACTGAGCAAATCACTAAGGAAAACCACCACTTTACAAAGGTAGACAGAAACAAAAAAAAAGAAAGGAGACAGAAAGGAGTGACATCAATAATCACTCCAAATATATGATATCACTTATATGCAGAATCTAAAAAAAAAAAAAAAAAGGATACAAATGAACCTATTCACAAAACAGAAACAGACTAACAGACTAAGAAAATAAACTAGTTACCAAAGGGGAGGGATAAGTTGGCAGTTTGGGATTGATGCATTCATGCTGCTATATTTAAAATATTTAAAATGAAAAGACAACCCACAGAATGGGGTTTGTAAATGATGCTACCGACAAGGGATTAATCTCCAAAATATACAAACAGCTCATGCAACTCAATATCAAAAACAAACAAAACAACCCAATCAAAAACAACCCAGATCTAAATAGACATTTCTCCGAAGAAGACATACAGATGGCCAAAAAGCACATGAAAAGATGCTCAAGATCACTAATTATTATTAGAGAAATGCAAATCAAAGCTACGAGACATCACCTCACATTGGTCAGAATAGCCATCATCAAAAAATCTATAAATAATATATGCTGGAGAGGGTGTAGAGAAAAGGGGACCCTCCTACACTGTTGGTGGAAATGTAAACTGGTACAGCCACTATGGAGAACAGTATGGAGGTTCCTTAAAAAACTAAAAACAGAACTACTGTATGACCCAGCAATCCCATGCCCAGGCACCTACCCAAAGAAAACCATAATTCGAAAACATACACGCACCCCAATGTTCATTGTAGCACTATTTACAATAGCCAGGATATGGAAGAAACCTAAATATCCATCAAGAGAGGAATGGATAAAGAAGATATCTGCAGCAACATGGATGGACCTAGAGATTGTCATACTGAGTAAAGTCAGACAGAGAAAGGGACTTCCCTGGTGGTCCACTGGGTAAGACTACAAGCTCCCAACGCAGGGGGCCCAGGTTTGATCCCTGGTCAGGGAACTAGATATCTCATGTGTCGCAACTAAGAGTTCGCATGCCACAACTAAGAGACCACATGCTGCAACTAAGACCCAGTGCAGCCTAAATAAATAAATACTTTTAAAAGCCCAGAAAGACAAATATCAGATGATATCTTATATGCAGAATCTAAAAAAAAAAAAATGATACAAATGAACCTTATTTACAAAACAGAAAGACTCCCAAACTCAGAAAACAAATTTACGGTTACCAAAGGGGAGGGATAAATTGGGAGTTTGAGATTGACATATACACACTACTATATTTAAAATAGATAACAACAAGGACCTATTGTATAGCACAGGGAACTCTGCTCAATATTCTGTAATAACCTAAATGGGAAAAGAATTTGAAGAAGAATAGACACATGTATATGTATAACTGAACTACTTTGCTGTACACCTGAAACTAACACGACATTCTTTTTTTTTTGCGGTACGCGGGCCTCTCACTGTTGTGGCCTCTCCCGTTGCGGAGCACAGCCTCCGGATGCACATACTCAGCGGCCATGGCTCACGGGCCCCGCCGCTCCACAGCATGTGGGATCCTCCCGGACTGGGTCACGAACCCGTGTCCCCTGCATCGGCAGGCGGACTCTCAACCACTGCGCCACCAGGGAAGGCCCTAACATGACATTCTTAATCAACTAAACTCCAATATAAAATATAAATTAAAAAAAGACTAAATCAGGAAGAAATAGAAAATATGAACAGACCAATAATAGCCAACTAGATTAAGTCTGTAATCATAAACTTCCCAACAGAGAAAACCCCAGGACCAGATGGCTACACTGGCGAATTCTACCAAACATTCAAAGAATAATCAACATCAGTCCTTCCCAAACTCTTACAAAAATTTGAGAAGGTAACACTTCCACACTGATTCTACTGATATGAGGCCAGCATTACCCTGAAGCCAAAGCCAGATAAGGACACCACAAGAAATGAAAACGATAGATCAATACCCCTGATGAATACAAGAACAAAAAGTCTCAAGAGAGTATCAGCAAACTGAATTCAAGAACTCTTAAGGATTGTACACCATGACCAAGCGGGATTTATGCTTTGTATGCAAGGATGATTCAACATATGCAAATCAATAAACACAATATATATTCATAAAATGAAAGACAGAAGTCACGTGATCATCTCAGTAGATGCAGAAAAACCATTTGACAAAATACAACATCCTTTCATGATAAAAACCTTTAGGAGATTGGGTATAGAAGGAACATACCTAAACATAATAAAGGTCATGTATAACAAATGCAAACCTAACATTATACTCAATGGAGAAAGATTGAAAGCTTTTCTTCTAAGATCAGGAATAAGACAAGGATGTCCACTCTCACCATTCTTATTCAATATAGTGTTGGAAGCCCTAGCTAGTGTAACTAGGCAAGAAGAAGAAACAAAAGGCATCCAAATTGGGGAAAAATAAGTTACTCTTCCTGTATATAGAAATGAAGGTGATATGATCCTGTATAAAGATAATCCCAAAGACTCTACTAAAAAACTGTTGGAACTAATCAATGATGTCAGTAAAGTTGCAGGATACAACATCAAAATACAGATATTAGTTGGATTTCTACACACTAAGGAGAAAACATATGAAAAAGAAATGAAACTATCCCATTTGCAATAGCATCGAAACAATAACATACTGAGGAGTAATTTTCTTTTGTTTTTCTTTTTTCAACATCTTTATTGGAGTATAATTGCTTTACAATGGTGTGTTAGTTTCTGCTTTATAACGAAGTGAATCAGTTATACATATACATATATTCCCATATCTGTTCCCTCTTGCTTCTCCCTCCCTCCCACCCTCCCTATCCCATGTTTGATATTACGTGAAGCTGGGAGGTCTCTCGTGAACCAGTGTCCTGAAGTTGACTCTCCCACTTCAGAGGCACAGCACTGACTCCTGGCTGCAGCACCAAGAGCCTTTCATCCACACGGCTCAGAATAAAAGGGAGAAAAAGTAGCAAGAAAGAAAGAAAGAAAGAGGATAAAGAAAATAAGGATAAAATAAAATAAAGTTATTAAAATAAAAAATAATTATTAAGAAAAAATCCTCCTCAATTTGGGATGATTTGTTGTCTATTCAGGTATTCCACAGATGCAGGTACATCAAGTTGATTGTGGAGATTTAATCTGCTGCTCCTGAGGCTGTTGGAAGAGATTTCCCTTTCTCTTCTTTGCACAGCTCCCGCGGCTCAGCTTTGGATTTGGCCCAACCTCTGCGTGTAGGTCGCCGGAGGGCATCTGTTCTTCTCTCAGACAGGACGGGGTTAAAGGAGCCACTGATTCTGGGGCTCTGGCTCACTCAGGCCGGGGGGAGGGAGGGGCACGATGTGGGGCGAGCACCAGCCTGAGGCGCACCATGCATTCTCCAGGGGAAGTTGTCCCTGGATCCCGGGACCCTGGTAGTTGCGGGCTGCACAGGCTCCCAGGAGGGGAGGTGTGGACAGTGACCTGTGCTCGCACACAGGCTTCTTGGTGGCCGCAGCAGCAGCCTTAGCGTCTCATGCCCGTCTTTGGGGTCCGTGCTGTTAGCCGCGGCCCGCGCCCGTCTCCGGAGCTCCTTTAAGCAGCGCTCTTAATCCCTTCTCCTTGTGCACCAAGAAACAAAGAGGGAAGAAAAAGTCTCTTGCCTCTTTGGCAGGTCCAGACTTTTCCCCGGAGTCCGTCCGGCTAGCTGTGGCGCACTCACCCCCTTCAGGCTGTGTTCACACAGCCAACCCCAGTCCTCTCCCTGCGCTCCGACCGAAGCCGGAGCCTCAGCTCCCAGCCCCGCCCACGCCAGCGGGTCAGCAGACAAGCCTCTCGGGCTGGTGAGTACTGGTCAGCTCCGATCCTCTGTGCAGGAATCTCTCTGCTTTGCCCTCCGCACCCCTGTTGCTGTGCTCTCCTCCGTGGCTCTGAAGCTCCCAGCCTCCGCCACCCACAGTCTCCGCCCGCGAAGGGGCTCCTAGTGTGTGGAAACCTTTCCTCCTTCACAGCTCCCTCCCACTGGTGCGGGTCCCGTCCCTATTCTTTTGTCTCTGTTTATTCTTTTTTCTTTTGCCCTACCCAGGTACGTGGGGAGTTTCTTGCCTTTTGGGAGGTCTGAGGTCTTCTGCCAGCGTTCAGTACGTGTTCTGTAGGAGATGTTCCAAGTGTACATGTATTTCTGATGTATCTGTGGGGAGGAAGGTGATCTCTGTGTCTTACTCTTCCGCCATCTTCCCCCTTTGCCTTGTTTTTTGTTTAAATTTTTTTGGTTGTGCCTCGTGGCATGTGGGATCTTAGTTCCCTGAGCAGGAATCAAACTCACACACCCTGCAGTGGAAGTGCACAGTCTTAACCAATGGACTACCAGGTAAGTCCCAGGAATAAATTTAATCAAGGAAGTGAAAGATATGTACAACAAAAATTATAAGACTGCTGAAAGAAAGCAAAGAAGACATAACAAATAGAAAAGTATCTGTGCTCATGGATGAGAATATCGCTAAAATGTCTATAATATTCAAGACCATCTATAGATTCAATGCAATCCCCATCAAAATATCAACAGTATTCTTCACAGAAATAGAAAAAAAATCCTAAAATTTGTATGGAACCACAAAAGACCGCAAATAGCCAAAGTAATCCTGAAGAAAAAGAACAAACCTGGAGGTATCACACACTTCCTGATTTCAAACTGTACTACAAAGCTACAGTAATAAAAACAGTATGGTACTGGCACAAAAATAGACACATAGACCAAGAACAGAATAAAGAGCCCAGAATTAACCCCAGCCTATATGGTCAACTAATATTCAACAAGGGAGTCAAGAGCACCCAAAGTGGAGAAGACAGTTTCTTCAACAAATGGTGCTAGGAAACTGGATTAACATGTGTCTAGCAATGAAATTAAACCCATACCTTACACCACTCACAAAAATTAACTCAAAATGTATCACAAATTCAAACATAAGATCTTATACTATAAAACTCCTAGAATGAAACATAGGGAAGAAGTTTCTCAACACTGGTTTTGGCATTGATTTTTTTGGATATGACAACAAAAGTACAAACAACAAAAGCAAAAATCAACAATCAACAAATGTGAGTACATCAAGCTTAAAAGCGTTTGCACAGTAAAGTACAATTAACAAAATGAAAAGGCAACCTACAAAATGAGAGAAAATTTTTACAAACTATGTATCAGATAAAGGGTTAATATCCAAAACATATTTAAAAAACTCATACAACTCAATATCAGAAAAACAAACAAAAAACCCCAATCTGATTAAAAAGTGAGAAGAACAGACATTTTTTTTCAAAGAATACTTTCAACTGGTCAATGGGTTCATGAAAAGATGCTCAATATCACTAATCATCAGGGAAATGTGAATTAAAATCACAGTGAGCTATCACCTCATGCCTATTAAGAATGACAATCATCAAGAAGACAAGAGATAACAAGTGCTGGCAAGGATGTGAAGAAAAGGGAACCCTTACGCACTGTCAGTGGGAATGTAAATGGTGCAGGCACTATGGAAAACAGTATGAAGGTTCCTCAAAAAATTAAAAGTAGAACCCCCATATGATCCAGACATCAAAGATAAATAATACACAAGTACTTCTAGGTATCTAACTGAAGACAACGAAAATGCTACCTTGAAAAGATATCTATACCTCCATGTTCACTGCAGCATTATTTACAATAGCCAAGATATGGAAACAACCTAAGTGTCTACCAACGAATGAATGGACAAAGAAAATGTGTTATGTATAATAACAATGGAATATTACTCAACTATGAAAAGGAATAAAAGCTTGCCACTTGAGACAACATGGATAAACCCTGAGCATATTTTGCTAAGCGAGATAAGTTAGACAAGTACTGTCTAAGTCACTTATATGTGGAATTTTAAAAAGCCAAACTTGTAAAACTTGAGAGTAATATGGTGGTTACGGAGGACAGGAAAGATGTTAAGTTTACCTGCAACAAGTATAAATAAGCCCTAGAAATATAATGCACAGTACACTGAATATAGACAACAATACTGTATTATAAACATCAAACCTCCTAAGAGACTAGAACTTGATTATTCCAACTAGTAAAAAGAAAGAATAATTATGAAATGTGATACAGATGCTAAGTATTGCTACAATGGCAATATTATAATATATGAATGATCTAACTATACATTATAAGGTGTTGAACGCCTTAAAATTACACAATGTTATATGTCAAATATATTTCAATAAAAAATGAAAAGTAGATTTTTGCAATTGTAAAAAAAAAAGAAAGCACTAGATAATATAAAATAATTTGCCACTGAATTCACAAATTCAACGAATTGCCTGACAACCATAAATATATATGTATAAGTATGCTCTTCTAGACATTTCAACAAAAAACAAGGTTTGGGGACAACATAAATTAGAAGTACTATTGAACATCATGGCGAAATATCCATTCTTATCTGGGTGAACATACGTTTTTCTCTTAGTTTTTTTTTTTTTGAGGCTTAACTTTTTTATTACTAAAATTATAGTTTATCTGTTTTTTTATTAATAGTGAAGGCATGATATTAGTCCTAGCCAAACGCAGATTCAAAGGTTAAGGAAAAAGACAAAATCCACTTTCTTGTCACTAATAGTATAGTAGTAAGCAGTGTCATAGGTATGTTTCTAGAATGCTTCACAGCATCTCTCTCAATAGATGCTACTGTATTTCATCTATTTCTTGACTTTTTTTTTTTGGCAGTACGTGGGCGTCTCACTGATGTGGCCTCTCCTGCCGCAGAGCGCAGTCTCCGGACGTGCAGGCCCAGCGTCCATGGCTCACGGGGCCAGCTGCTCCATGGCACACGGGATCCTTCTGAACCGGGGCACGAACCTGCGTCCCCTGCATCAGCAGGCGGACTCTGAACCACTGCGCCACCATGGAAGCCCCTGACTATTTTTATTTTAAAAAAATATCCTATTGCTTAGTCTTTTGAAATACTTTTTTTTTTGGTCACGCCACGTGGCTTTTGGGATCTCAGTTCCCTGACCAGGGATGAAACCTGGGTCCCCAGCAGAAGTGTGGAGTCCTAACCACTGGACCGCCAGGGAATTCCTGTGAAATACATCTTAACAAGAAGTTTTTACTATGATACGGGAACGTGGGGTAGTAGAATTTGTCTGAACAGTATGTTGAATCTAGTAAGCCCCTGAACTACACAAAATAAAGGGAAATGCATGGGCAGTTGATGTTTTGCTTAAATAGTTCTCTTAAATAGTCATGAAGAATAGCTGTGGTTAATTGGGTGCTCAGTCTCTGATGCCCTGTAAAGGTGTTATTTATCATTTACAGGTGAAGAAATAGATGGAAAGAGTTAATGACCTGCTCAAGGACCCCCCCAAAGTCATAAATGATGAAGCTGATTTTTTAACCCAAGTCTGACATCAAAGCTGTTAACTATTTTGCTAATGACTGTGACTCATTTTTATAGTTTAACTATAAATTTCTTAGCCCTAGTCAATTTTACCTGATAATTTTTGATGTTTTACAAACAGGACTAGTTTTTAGTCTTTTCTTATTGGTTTGTAGAACTTTATATATCCTTTGGGTACTATGGGCCTCATATCTTCTCCCAATCTTTCTTTTCCCACTTTGGTTATAGTATTTTTTAAAAAAAAAACTTAAGGGACTTCCCTGGTGGACTTCCCTCCACGCTCCCAATGTAGGGGGCCCGGGTTCAATCTCTGGTCGGGGGGAACTAGATCCCGCATGCCACAACTAAGAGCCTGCATGCTGCAAAAAAGATCCTACATGCTGCAACTAAGGCCCGGTGCAGCCAAATAAATAAATAAATAAATAAAAACTTAATTTTTAGAAAAGTTTAAGACTTACAGAATAATTGTGAGGATAGTATAGAGTTCCCACATATCTCACAGCTAGCTGTCCCTATTCTTTTTCTTTTTAATGATATCTTTATTGAAAATTTTTGAAGTTTATTGAAAAAGTCATTAATTTTAATAATCTCTTTATATTCTCTATTTGATGAGACACTGTCAACACTTCTTCCTTTGTTTCTTTAAGCATGGTTTCCTTTGGTTCTTTGAACATATTTATAACGGCTACTTTAAGGTCTTTATTAAACCTAATATGCGATTGTTCTCATTGGCAGTTTTTGTCGCCTGCTATTTCCCCAAACATGTAGTTTTCCTTTCTTTGTAGGTCTTGTATTCTTTTTTTTCCCTTTGGAAACTAGACATTTTAGGTAATATACCAAGACTAGGTATTGGTTCTCTGGCTTTTTGCTTACTTGTTTAGTGGTTGGCTTGATGAGTTTAGTGAAGTCTGTTTTCTCCCCGCATTGTGAAATATCTAATGTTGCTCTTAGATGGAGCAGCCTTGAGCATGCACAGTCACTCTGGGATGGCAGTGATTTTGGCAGGGCTGTCTTTGTTTCTTTCCCTGGCCACAACCAGCGGTGAAGCCCCACTGATTGACAAGCTGCCCCTATTTTTTAACACACCAGTATGATATAATCGTTACAATTAATAAACCAGTATTGATATATTTACTAAAGTCCATATTGTATTTAGATTTCCTTAGTTTTTACCTAATATCTTTTGTCTTTCCCAAAATTCCATGCAGGAAACCATATTACATTTAGTCATTGTGTTTCCTTAGGCTCTTCTTGGCTGTGACAGTTTTTCAGACTTGGTTTTTTCAGACTTTTGGCTTTTATTGGGTTGGCCAGAAAGTACCTTCGGTTTTCAAGTAAAAATAAAAGACACATTTTTCATTATCTTACGGAGATGGCTAAACTCTAAAATAGTAATTGGAACAGAAGCAGAGAAAGCAGGCATCCTTTTTTGTTCCTGATTTTAAAGAGTTTGTTTCAAAAGTTTCATCATTAAGTATGATGTCTGCTATACATTTTTGGTAGATACCTTAGGATATGGAATTTACCTTCTACCCCAGTTTTCTACGATCCATGGGAATGGTTAATTTTATCAAGTGATTTTTCTGAGTCTATAAGAAGTTCATGTAGATTTCCTCTTTAATTTGTTAATGAATTATTTTTAAAAGATTTCATTATGTTGAACTATCCTGTTTAGTAACGATATACCATATTTTTACATACAGTACAGATTCAGTTCATTAATTTTTTTGGCTTTTGTCCCCCAGTTTGAGATATAACTGACTGTAATATTTTATTTTGGAATGTGTTTACATTCATAACTGAGACGAGTCTACAATTTACCTTTCTCACACTCTAAGGTTCAGGTTTTGCTACTACGGTTATAAAACAACTTGGGGAACAAAATATTAATTTAATTCAAAAAGTATTTCTTAGAGACTTCCTTGCTGGTGCAGTGGTTAAGAATCCACCTGCCAATGCAAGGGACACGGGTTCGAGTCCGGGTCCGGGAGGGTCTCACATGCCATGGAGCAACTAAGCCCATGCGCCACAACTACTGAGCCTGCGCTCTAGATCCCACAAGCCACAACTACTGAGCCCGTGTGCCACAACTACTAAAGCCTGCTTGCTTAGAGCCTGTGCTCCGCAAGGGAAGCCACTGCAATGAGAAGCCCGTGCAGCGCAACAAAAGAGTAGACCCCGCTCGCTCCAAAAAAAAAAAAAAAAAAAAAAAAAAAAAGACCCAATGCAGCTAAAAATAATTAAATAAATTTATATATATATGAAAGTATTTCTTATACAGATGGCCAACAGGCACATGAAAAGATGTTCAACATCCCTAATTATTACAGAAATGCATATCAAAATTACAATAAGGTACCACATCACATGGTCAGAATGGCCATCATTAGAAAGTCTACAAATAACAAATGCTGCATGTGGATGTGGAGCAAAAGTAACCCTCCTACACTGTTGGTGGGAATGTAAGTTGGTGCAGCCACTATGGAAAGCAGTATGAAAGTTCCTCAGAAAACTAAAAATAGAATTACCGTATGATTCATCAATCCCACTTCTGGGCATATATCCAGACAAAACTGTGATTCAAAAAGATACATGCACCCTGGGACTTCCCTGGTGGTCCAGTGGTTAAGAACCCACCTTCTAATGCAGGGGACACGGGTTCAATCCCTGCTTGGGGAACTAAGATCCCACACGCCATGGAGCAACTAAGACCGTGTGTGCCGAAACTACTGAGCACACAAGCCACAACTAGAGAGCCCGCGTGCCGCCAACTACACACAGCCCATGTGCTCTGGAGCCTGCACGCCACAACTACAGAGCCCATGTGCTCTGGTGCCCACACGCCACAATTAGAGAGCCCGCATGCCACAACTAGAGAGAAGCCCGTGTGCTGCAATGAAAGATCCCCCATGCTGCAATGAAGATCCCGTACAACAAAGATCTGACACAGCCAAAGATAAATAAATAAATAATACATATTTTTTTGAAAAATAGAGACTATCAGAAGTCAAAGAAGCTATTAGAGACTATTGAGATATTAGAAGACTCAAGAGACAACTGGAAATGGTTCCTACCAGTCAGAAACAAGATAATTAGAGCATCAAAAAGAATGGCAACTGTAATGTACTAAAATAAATAAAATATATATTTAAGAAAAAAATAACTTCTCCCTTTGATTAAAAGAAAAAAAAAGATATATGCACCCTTATGTTCATAGCAGCACTATTCACAATAGCCAAGACATGGAAACAATCTAAATGTCCATCGACAGATGAATGTATAAAGAAGATGTGGTACATATACACAATGGAATATTACTCAGCCATAAAAAAGAAAGACACAATGCCACTGGCAGCAACATGATGCAACTAGAGATTATCATACTAAGTGAAGTAACTCAAAGAGAGAGAGAGGACAGACAGCAGAAGCAAGAAGAACTACAATTCTCCAGCCTGTAGAAGGAACAGCACATTTACAGAAAAGCAGACAAAATGAAAAGGCAGAAGACTTTGTGCCAGATGAAGGAATAAGATAAAACCCCAGAGAAACAACTAAATGAAGTGGAGATGGTCAACATTCCTGAAAAAGAATTCAGAATAATGATAGTGAAGATGCTCCAGGACCTTGGAAAAAGAATGGATGTAAAGATCCAGAAGATGCAAGAAATGTTTAACAAACACCCAGAAGAGTTAAAGAGCAAACAAACAGAGATGAAAATACAATAACTGAAATGAAAAATACACTAGAAGGAATCAATAGCAGAATAACTGAGGCAGAAGAACGGATAAGTGACCTGGAAGACAGAATGGTGGAATTCACTGCTGTGGAACAGAATAAAGAAAAAAGAATGAAAAGAAATGAAGACAGCCTAAGAGACCTCTGGGACAACATTAAACGCAACAACATTCGCATTATAGGGGTCCCAGAAGGAGAAGAGAGAGAAAAAGGACCTGAGAAAACATTTGAAGAGATTATAGTCGAAAACTTCCCTAACATGGGAAAGGAAATAGCCACCTAACTCCAGGAAGCGCAGAGAGTCCCACACAGGATAAACCCAAGGAGAAACATGCTGAGACACATAGTAATCAAATTGGCAAAAATTAAAGACAAAGAAAAATTACTGAAAGCAACAAGGGAAAAACAACAAATAACACACAAGGGAACTCCCATAAGGTTAACAGCTGATTTCTCAGCAGAAACTCTACAAGACAAAAAGGAGTGGCATGATATACTTAAAGTGAAGAAAGGGAAGAACCTACAACCAAGATTACCCGGCAAGGATCTCATTCACATTCAATGGAGAAATCAAAAGTTTTACAGACAAGCAAAAGCTAAGAGAATTCAGCACCACCAAACCAGCTCTACAACAAATGCTAAAGGAACTTCTCTAAGTGGGAAACACAAGAGTAGAAAAGGATCTACAAAAACAAAACCATAACAATTAAGAAAATGGTAATAAAAACATACATATCGATAATTACCTTAAACATGAGTGGATTAAATGCTCCAACCACAAGACACAGGCTCGCTAAAAGGATACAAAAACAAGACCCATATATATACTGTCGAGAAGAAACCCACTTCAGACCTAGGGACACATACAGACTGAAACTGAGGGGATGGAAAAAGATATTCCATGTAAACGGAAATCAAAAGAAAGCTGGAGTAGCAATACTCATATCAGATAAAATACACTTTAAAATAAAGAATGTTACAAAAGACAAGGAAGGACACTACATAATGATCAAGGGATCAATCCAAGAAGACATAACAATTATAAATATACACGCACCCAATATAGAAGCACCTCAACATATAAGGCAACTGTTAACAGCTATAAAAGTCGAAATCGACAGTAACGCAATAATAGCGGGGGACTTTAACACCTCACTTATACTAATGGACAGATCATCCAAACAGAAAATAAATAAGGAAACACAAGTTTTAAATGACACAATAGACCAGATAGACTTAATTGATATTTATAGGACATTCCATCCCAAAACAACAGAATACACATTCTTCTCAAGTGCACACACAACATTCTCCAGGATAGATCACATCTTGGGTAACAATTCAAGCGTCAGTAAATTTAAGAAAACTGAAATCATATCAAGCATCCTTTCTGAACACAACGCTATGAGATTAGAAATCAATTACAGGGAAAAACACGTAAAAAACACAAACACATGGAGGCTAACCAATACATTACTAAATAACCGAGAGATCACTGAAGAAATCAAAGAGGAAATTAAAAAATACCTAAAGACAAAAGACAATGAAAACACGACGATCCAACACCTATGGGATGCAGCAAAAGCAGTTGTGAAAGGGAAGTTTATAGCAATACAAGCCTACCTCAAGAAATAAGAAACATTTCAAATAAACAACCTAAGCTTCCACCTAAAGGAACTAGAGAAAGAAGAACAAAACCCAAAGTTAGTAGAAGGAAAGATATCATAAACATCAGAGCAGAAATAAATGAAATAGAAGCAAAGAAAACAACAGGAAAGATAAATAAAACTAAAAGCTGGTTCTTTGAGAAGATAAGCAAAATTGACAAACCATTAAAACAAAATTAACAAACCATAAGCCAGACTCATGAAGAAAAAGAGGAAGAGGACTCAAATGAATAAAATTAAAAATGAAAAAGAAGTTACAACAGACATCACAGAAATACAAAGCATCCTAAGAGACTACTACAAGCAACTCTATGCCAATAAAATGGACAACCTGGAAGAAATGGACAAATTCTTAGAAAGGTACAACCTTCCAAGACTGAACCAGGAAGAAATAGAAAATTTGAACAGACCAATCACAAGTAATGAAATTGAAATTGTGATTAAAAATCTTCGAACAAACAAAAGTCCAGGACCAGATGGCTTCACAGGTGAATTCTATCAAACATTTAGAAAAGAGCTAACACCCATCTTTCTCAAACTCTTCCAAAAAATTGTAGAGGAAGAAACACTCCCAAACTCATTCTATGAGGCCACCATCACTCTGATACCAAAACCAGACGATACTACAAAAAAACAAAATTACAGACCAGTATCACTAATAAATATAGATGCAAAAATCCTCAACAGAACACTAGCAAACAGAATCCAACAATACATTAAAAGGATCATACATCATGATCAAGTGGGATTTATCCCAGGGATGCAAGGATTCTTCAGTATACACAAATCAACCAATGTGATACACCATATTAACAAACTGGAGAATAAAAACCATATGATCATCTCAATAGATGCAGAAAAAGCTTTTGACAAAATTCAACACCCATTTATGATAAAAACTCCCCAGGAGGGTCCTCTCACGGGGACCTGGCCTGAGGAGCAGTGGCTGAAGCTTCGAGACTAGGGCGACGCAAAAGCCATGTGGATGAAAGGCTCTTGGTGCTGCAGCCAGGAGTCAGTGCTGTGCTCTATTATTCAACATAGTTTTGGAAATCCTAGCCACGGCAATCAGAGAAGAAAAAGAAATAAAAGGAATCTAAACTGGAAAAGAAAAAGTAAAACTGTCACTGTTTGCAGATGACACGATACTATACATTCAGAATCCTAAAGATGGCACCAGAAAACTACTACAGCTAATCAATCAATTTGTTAAAGTTGCAGGATACAAAATTAATGCACAGAAATCTCTTGCATTCCTATACACTAATGATGAAAAGTCGGAAAGAGAAATTAAGGAAACGCTCCCATCTACCATTGCAACAAAAATACCTAGGAATAAACTTACGTAGGGTAAGGCAGAAGACCTGTAAGCAGAAAACTATAAGACAATGCTGAAAGAAATTAAAGATGATGCAAACAGATGGAGAGATATACCATGTTCTTGGATTGGAAGAATCAATATTGTGAAAATGACTATACTCTCCAAAGCAATCTACAAATTCAATGCAATCCCTAGCAAATTACCAGTGGCATTTTTTACAGAACTAGAACAAAAAATCTTAAAATTTGTATGGAGACACAAAAGACCCTGAATAGGCAAAGCAGTCTTGATGGGAAAAAACGGAGCTGGAGTAATCAGACTCCCTGATTTCAGACTATACTACAAAGCTACAGTCATCAAGATAATATGGTACTGGCACAAAAACAGAAATATAGAACAATGGAACAAGACAGAAAGCCCAGAGATAAACCTATGCACCTATGGTCAACTAATCTATGACAAAGGAGGCAAGGATGTACAGTGGAGAAAAAAAAGTCTCTTCAATAAATGGAGCTGGGAAGACTGGACAGCTACATGTAAAAGAATAAAATTAGAACAGTCTGTAACACCATCTGCAAAAATAAACTCAAAATGGATTAGAGACCTAAATCTAAGACTGGACACTATAAAACTCTTAGGGGAAAACATAGGAAGAACACTCTGTGACATAAATCACAGCAAGATCTTTTTTGATCCACCGCCTAGAGTAATGGAAATAAAAACAAAAATAAACAAATGGGACCTAATGAAACTTCAAGGCTTTTGCAAACCAAAGCAAACTACAAACAAGACGAAAAGACAACCCTCAGAATAGGAGAAAATATTTGCAAACGAATTAATGGACAAAGGATTAATCTCCAAAATATATAAACAGCTCATGCAGCTCAATATCAAAAAAACAAACAGCCCAATCAAAAACTGGCAGAAGACCTAAATGGACATTTCTCCGAAGAAGACATACAGATGGCCAAGAGGCACATGAAAAGCTACTCAACATCACTAATTACTAGAGAAATGCAAATCAAAACTACAATGAGGTATCACTTCACACCAGTTAGAATGGGCATCATCAGAAAATCTACAAACAACAAATGCTGGAGAGGGTGTGGAGAAAAGGGAACCCTCTTGCACTGTTGGTGGGAATGTAAATTGATACACCCACGATGGAGATCAGTATGAAGGTTCCTTAAAAAACTAAAAGCAGAATTGCCACGTGACCCAGCAATCCCACTACTGGGCATATACCCAGAGAAAACCATAATTCAAAAAGACACATGCACCCCCCAATGTTCATTGCAGCACTATTTACAATAGCCAGGTCACGGAAGCAACCTAAATGCCCCTCGACAGACAAATGGATAAAGAAGATGTGGGACATATATACAATGGAATATTACTCAGCCATAAAAAGGAACGAATTGGGTCATTTGTAGAGACGTGGATGCATCTAGAGACTGTCATACAGAGAGAAGTCAGAAAAAGAAAAACAAATATTGTATATTAACGCATATATGTGGAGCCCAGAAAAATGGTACAGATGAACCAGTTTGCAGGGCAGAAGTTGAGACACAGATGTAGAGAACAAATGTATGGACACCACGGGGGGAAGTGGCAGGGGAGATTGGGATTGACATATACATACTAATATGTATAAAATGGATAACTAATAAAAACCTGCTGTATAAAATAAATAAATAAAATTCAAAAAAGAAAGACAAATACCATATGATATTCCTTATATGTGGAATCTAAAATATGACACAAATAAGCTTATCTATGAAACAGAAACAGAGGCACAGACACAGAGAACCAACTTGTGGTTGCCAGTGGGGAGGCGGTTGGAGGACGGATGGACTGGGAGGTTGGGGTTAGCAGATGTAAGCTTTTATACATAGAATGGATAAACAACAAGGTCCTACTGTATAGCACAGGGAACTATATTCAATATCCTATGATAAACCATAATGGAAAAGAATGTTAAAAAAAGAATGTACATATACGTATAAAGGAATCACTTTGCTGTACAGCACAAATTAACACAACATTGTAAAACAACTACAATAAAAAAACTATTTCTTATTAGTAGAGTTTAAAATGGGAAAAATCTTGTTTTACTGTGTGTTGATATGTATTATATTCACCAGATCGGTTTTTTGTTAAGTACACTGGTGAGGGAAGTATGTTTTGGACTGATTCATTCTGGCTTTGGAAACGTTTGAATTTTTCAATAACTTTATGTTTTCCCTCCCAGATTCCACTATAATTGCTTCCTAGATTTAGATGAACACTCAAAACAAGTTTTATTTTTAGAAACCTTGATAGTGTTTTTCTAAAAAGCTTTCTAAAAAATTTGGGATATTAAGATATGTTTACATTTGTGGCTAAGATGAACCCAAGTGGGACTCTAAATTGGGGGATTCCAATGGAAATATTTGGTCAGGGATGATGAGATAATGGCATTCATTAAACAAAGCAGATTCCTGGGGAAAACAAAAAACAAAAAACTGAATCACCTTTCCAGGAAACTAGGCAAATTCCAAGAGGGAAATAACTGATGAAATGTAAAGATTACCATTTTGTTAGTAGGAGTTAAATTTAAGGTTCAGGTATGTAATAAATGATACACATACACGTTGTAGACAATTCAAAATATCAAAAATAAAGGAAAAGTTAAGACACTGATGAAAGACTGAAGACCCAAATAAATGGAAAGATATTCCATGCTCATGGTTGTAAGAATACTGATAAAATGTCCATACTACCCAAAGCAATCTACAGATTCGATGCAATCCCTGTCAAAATTCCAATGGCATTTTTCATAGAAATAAAACAACCCTAAAATTTATATGGAACCACAACACATCCTGAATAGCCAAAGCAATCTTGATAAAGAAGAACAAAGCTGGAGACATCACAAAGCTATAGTAATCAAACAGTATAAAAACAAACACATAGATCCATGGAACAGAATAGAGAGCCCAGAAATAACTCATGCATATACAGTCAATTAATTTATGACAAAGGAGCTAAGAATATACAATATTCAATAAATGCTGTTGGGAAACTAGACAGCCACATGCAAAAGGATGAAAGACCACTATCTTACACAATACACAAAAAATTACCTCAAAACGGATTAAAGAACTGAATGTAAGGCCTGAAACCATAAAGCTCCTAGAAGAAAGCATAAAGCAGTAAGCTCCTTGTCACAGGTCTTGGTGATGATTTTTTGGATCTGACTCCAAAAGCAAAGGCAATAAAAGCAAAAACAAATTAGTGGGACTACAGTAAACTAAAACACATCTGCATTGAAGAGGAAACCATCAACAAAATGAAAAGGCAACCTACTGAATGGGAAAAGATATTTGCAAATCATGTACCTGACAAAGAGTTAATATCCAAAATATATTAAAAACTCATACAACTCGGGCTTCCCTGGTGGCGCAGTGGTTGAGAGTCCGCCTGCCAATGCAGGGGACACGGGTTCGTGCCCCGGTCCGGGAAGATCCCACGTGCCGCGGAGCGGCTGGGCCCGTGAGCCATGGCCGCTGAGCCTGCGCGTCCGGAGCCTGTGCTCCAGAACGGGAGAGGCCACAACGGGAGAGGCCCATGTACCGCAAAAAAAAAAAAGAAACCAAACTCATACAACTCAATAACAAAAAAACAAACAATCAAATTAAACAACAGGCAGATCTGAATAGATATTTTTTCAAAGAAGACATACAGATGGGAAACAGGTACTTGAAAAGGCGCTCAACATCACTAACAATCAGGGAAACACCAACCACAATGAGCTATCACCTCCCACCTGTTAAGAATGGCTATCATCAACAAGAGCTAACAAGTGTTGGTGAAGACGTGGACAAAGGGAACCCTTACGCACTGTTGGTGGGAATGTAAATTGGTGCAGGCGCTACAGAAAACAGTACAGAGGTTCCTTCAAAAATTAAAACTACTATTATCTGGCCCACACCCAACCCACAGCACTGGATTCCGAACACGGCCCAGGCAGGCGTGGCAGTGCCCCCTTGACATGAAGTGGCCTGCGTGGCCAGGGAACCCCACGGCCCCCTGTCAGGACAGTGTGGCATTGCCAGCCAACTCTAGATATAGTGCACCAGGTAGTGCCCCGTCCACCTGCCCCACTGCTGGGCAGGAGATGCACTTGTTTGGGGTCTACCGTGTCTGGGCACAAACAGCTCCCCTTAAACCGCCACCCAAGGGCACAGCAGGACAATGGCCTCTGCCCTGTGCCCCTCATTCTCTGACTCCCTCAGTGGCCCAGAGGCTGCCTCCCACTGGGCTCTCTGGCTGCATCCCCACACCTCGTTGGGGAGCGCCTTCTCACCTGGCCTGTTCCCACTAGTTGGAAAGAGCTGCATAGATCAGTCCCCATCAAGTTTGTACAGTCCTTGTAACTACTCCCCCGCAAACCCACCCCCTTCGGTTCTGCCTGGGACTGGACTGGGTCCACCATGCCAGCCCTTTTGGACGTAACTCCTGTAGTATCTGCTTTGACCCCTGCCCCAGTCTTTGCTCCCTGGGTCCCCTGTCCTCTGGACTGGAAGTTAAGGAAGGCTGCATGGAGGAAGCAGCTGCTCTCACTATTCAGTGTAAGTGGGAGGGTGTCTTGGCAGAGAAGGGTGCTTCCCTATGTACGGGCTTACCAGCAGCCCTGGCCCACTGGGACAGCTTCGATGCAGGAGGGTGGGGTGCAGGGCCTCCTCACTAGTCTCTGCTCCCTTCCAGGCACTTGCCTGCTGCATTAGCAGCTAGTCTTGTTTGGGCCCACGCTGCCCTCCCCTCTGCTCTTCAGCAGTCCTGCCTCCATGCCCACTCGTGCACTTGGCTGCTTCAGCACTCACGCCCAGCGCTGTAAGACTTGTGTCTCTGAATGGACTGTGAGCCCCTAGGGCAGGGCTCCGTCAGTCAACCTTGTGTCCCTGCTACACATCGGTGCTATTAAACATGAGTTAGATCCATGGGGGGAAAAAAAAAATCCAGAAATTCTGAGTATTTACTAGAAGACAATGAAAAACACTAACTTGAAAAGATACCTGCACCCCCATGTTCACTGCAGCATTATTTACAATCTCCAATGCATGGAAACGACCTAAGCGTCCACCAACAGATGAATGGATAAGGAAAATGTGATGGAATACTATTCAGCAAAAAAAGAATAAACTCTTGCCATCTGAGACAACATAGGCGGAACTTGAGAGCGTTATGCTAAGTGAAATAAGTCAGAGAAAGGCAAATACCGTATGACCTCATTATATGTGGAATCTAAACAAACAGACAAAAAACAAACTAAAAAACCAAAAACAAGCTCATAGATACAGGAAACAGATTTGTGGTTGCCCGAGGTGGGGATGCAGGGCTGAGTGAAATTGGTGAAGGGGGATCAAAGCTACAAATTTCCAGTTACAAAATAAATAAGTCATGGGGATGTAAGGTACAGCATGGTGACTACTGTTAATAATGTACCACACACTGAAAAGTTGCTTACAGAGTAGACCTCATCACACACAAATAAATTTGTTCTCTATGTATGATTGATGGATGTTAATTAGACTTACTATGATGATCACTTCCCAATATAAACGAATATGGAAGATGTCATACACCTGAAACTAATATATCAATTATACCTCAATTTAAAAAATTCTAAAGAAAACCTCTCAGCATGAACCCAACACCTGTTTCGTTAGCTTCAAAGGACACAAAAAGGCAATATAACACCTAGCCAGACAGCAGTTTCAAGAGGTCTTTTAACATCACAAGTACAGTTTCAAGGCGTTTACATCCAACCACGGGGTCCCTTATTTACAAAAAAAAAATTAAGCTGAAGTGGAAAGTACCCCTATATTCCTAATATATCTTTTATGCTTTGGGGGAAAAAAAAATACAAAATTTACTCATAATCCCCAAACCCATCCCTCTCTGCACACACAAGAAGGAAGCACTGAATTTAGGTTCCTAGATTCCAAATCCAGGCTCGGCCTCGTAGTAACTACGGAATCTTGTGTAGTTACCGGGCCTACACCTTAGTTTTGCCACCCACAAAATGGAGATAATAGTACTTACCTCTTATGCTGGGTGAGGATTAAATGAATCCTTGCAGAGTGTGGCTCAGTGCCTGGGTCACAGTAGGCGCTCAAATGCCTCTGCTACAGTAACGTTGCAGGTTTCTCACTTTCTCCTATATTCACTTAGTATTTTATCCGAGAAGCTGCGCTAAGCACCGGGACCTCCAGGTTAAAACCTATTTCCTGCTCTTCAGCAGGTCACTGCCTGCTCAAACACTCTCACACGGGCTACAGCAGGTGGGAGTGATACCTATTTATCTAGGTAACTTTTTGCTAAAAATATTTTTACTGTTCACAAGCTGAGTTTTTACCCAAGCCACGGGAACTAGCGTCTGCAAACGCCTAGCAACTTTTTGAACCCGCAAACGAGCGAGATACGCGCTTGCGCAGGCGTCTTTGGTGTGTTGTCGCGAGAGGCTCTAGTCCCGCCTCTTCCGGCAGACTCGGGCACCGATTGGCCCGCCTGGCCGGTATAAGCGGCTGCGCGAAGGCGGGTACTTCCTTTTCCTCAGCTTCCGCTAAGGTGCTCGGTCCTTCCGAGGAAGCTAAGGCCGCGTTGGGGTGAGGCCCTCACTTCATCCGGCGACTAGCACCGCGCCCGGCAGACCCTGCCTAGCGCTCGCCCGCACCATGGCCTCCGTCTCGGAGCTCGCCTGCATCTACTCGGCCCTCATCCTACACGACGATGAGGTGACGGTCACGGTGAGTGCGGGCGTGGGCCGGTGGCGGGCTGCAGGTTACCCGCCCTCGCAGGCGTCCGGGGCGGACTCTTCTGGCCGGAACCGCGGCCATCGACACCCCGACGGAGGGGGACGGGCGGGACAGGCGCCCATCGGGTGGTCCCATGTGCGGGCGCCCTGGGGCCTCGGCCACGTGCCCGCCCCGGAGGGAGTGGCTTTTACTTGGCGGCGGCGCGCTCCGGTTTTGACAATCTCTATTTAGAGTAATTTGTGCAACACGTGGGGCAGCTTCATCCGCAGCTAGAAAATGCTCCAGGACGCTTTATACCTCCATTTGGTGTGATTTCCTTTCGCGTTCTTGAGAAGACCCCCTGGGGCCTGGCTGCGTGGTGTAGAGGCTCTGCTCCACCTCTGGCCTTGCCTCACAGCTTAAAATAGCAGCGTGACTTGGGCAGGTCCCAGCCTGTGAAGTGGCAGCGATGAACTCGAGGCCGTGCAAAGTACCTGGCACACAAGAGCAGAGGCTTTTTTTTTTTTTTGTCTTTAGAGTGGAAGAAAGAGTCGTCTTAAATTGGCATGCATGCGATGCCGGTAGAATATTTGAACTGGGTAAACGTAGTTTGGTACCCACGTTAAGAGTGATTTGCTTTCAATTTGCAGTATTTCGGAGACATTTACGAAAACTAAACTTTGCTGTATGATGGATTGCCGTTTTTATTTGTTTTAGGAGGATAAGATCAATGCCCTCATTAAAGCAGCCGGTGTAAATGTTGAGCCTTTCTGGCCAGGCTTGTTTGCAAAGGTAAGGTGATGGTGGCAGTGATTTGGAGAAGTAAAGTTTGGAAGACCGTTAAGTCAGGTGCTTACGCTAAACTCCAGAAGTGCCAGAATTCCACTGGACTTGTCCAAGTATGAGCAATGATTTCCTCACATTTCTATCTCTGGGAGCGAATAAAGGTTTTGCTTTGTCATGTCTTTGTCTTTTTCTCTTGGCCTCAGACTCTGCTGTCTCTTTCCTTCTGTTCTAAAATCATGAGGAAAATATATTAACCAGGTCATTCCTTCATAAAAGGGTCACCCAGGAGGTAATACCGCCTGTGCTGTTTCAAGCAAATCCTGCCAGCATAGTGATGGCCTTTTATTGACCACTTATTTTGTGTTGGAATATAAAAGACTAATGAAAACCGGATTCCTACCCAAGGAACTTAGCACTGGCTACCTTGTGTAGGTTACTTAATCTCTGGGAAGTGAAACTGATAGCCTCTAACTATTCACCCTGTGTCCTTCAACCCCGAGACTTGAAAGATTGGACACATTGTTCCTAAATCATCTTCAGTGAATTCCCTTGGGGAAAGTCCTAGAAGTACACAGTAGTATAAACAATTGAATTCACTCTAAGGAGGAGGCATGAACTGTGGAAAGCATCCTGGTTTGAGTGTTTAAGGAAGCTTGAAATTTCTCCTAGCAAGTTAAGCCAGCATTTTGGAGGACAGGACTGAGCATTTACCTGTATATGCGTATGTATTGCAGGCTTTGGCCAATGTCAACATCGGGAGCCTCATCTGCAATGTGGGGGCAGGTGGACCTGCCCCAGCAGCTGGTGCTGCACCGGCAGGAGGTCCTGCCCCCTCCACCACTGCTGCCCCAGGTAGGAAACTTGGTGTTGGAGCGTGGAGATCAGAAGTATTATAGGCAAAATTGTTCTTCATTTGCTAAGAGTAGATGATGTATAGAAATCTTAAAACCAGAGGTATAGTTTGATGAGGGAAATCTAGGGTATTTTTGACCACGAAAGTTGAAGGGCCTGGAGCTCTTTGGAGTTTTAGAGAGGTAACTATTTTCTGTTTTGTTTTTAGCTGAGGAGAAGAAAGTGGAAGCAAAGAAAGAAGAATCTGAAGAGTCTGATGATGACATGGGCTTTGGTCTTTTTGACTAAACCTCTTTAGTAGCACGTTCAATAAAAAGCTGAGTTCTTTGCTGCTGTTCGTCTTACTGATAGTTCTGGGGGTGTGTTGTGTAAAGATGAACTTTGGCTTTCAGTGGTGTCTTCCTGAAAGAAGCAGCTGGGTGCAGCATTGAGAACTGCATGGAGACGCAGGAGGAGAAAGGTTCAGAGCAGACACCTTGTCCGGACTACCCGCATGACTTCATGATTACAGGCTCTGTCCTCTAGACCTGAATAAGAGTCCCTGTTGGGGGTGATCCAGGCGTCAGATTTTTGAAAACCTAACATGAAGTAGCTTTGGGGGAAGAGGTGATTGAATGGTGGTATGAAGTGGAAATTGGTTTGCTTTTCAAAATGCCAGGGCCACCTTAGAACTTGGATTTATATAACATGATTCTTGTGTATTCAGAGCATGTTAGGTGCCAGGCACTTGGGACATCTGCAATTAATAGATGGGGCCATGGGATTGAGGAGTTGAGCAGGACTTTCTGGCCCCGACTGCCCTCACTCCAGCGTACAGGACCATTTGTACATGTTACTATAGCCATTTGGGCAAGCGGCTGGTGTATCTTGTAAAATTGGACATCAAGATACATCTCTGGTAACGTTTAAAGCAGTGCTGAAAAATAAAACTCTCAAAGGTCCATCAAATAAGTGGCCGTCAGTTATCAGCGGTGGAAACTACAGATATGGAGGAATTCTTAACAGGGTGAGATTTAAAAGCAAGTCTTAGTAAATAACATATATATAGCACATTACCCTTTTTGTAAAGCTCAAATTTTTAAAGAGATAAAGGCACTCATATCTGATAAAAAAGATAAGGTAGGGTAAATTAGGGCCTGAGGTGGCTGGGTACAATGAGAGAACATAGATGTCATTGTTCAGATTTAGACATGGAAAAGGGCATCGTGGAGCACTAAGGAATGTGTCATAAAACAAAGATGATCTACATCCGCGTGGTAAGTGCCTACTTCTCCTCACTTTCCTCATCCATAGCTCACCTAAATGAAGGTCAGCACTGCTAATCTCAAGCGTCGTTCTGTACAACAATCCCATGCTGGTAAGACCCCATGTCAGGTAGGTAAGTAGAAGCTCAGAGGTTTTCATGCCTTTGGTTACAAAGTAGTAAGTGCCTGGAAGGATTAAAGCCAGGCAATGACTGCAAAGCCTACTTTAACTGCCTCTCCCCATGCTCCTGCCCCTTAGCTTTCTCCTCTGTAGTGATGAGTACATCCTCTAGAGTTCTGAGTTATGGGGTTCCTTGCATTTAGCATTCAAGGAGGGAACACCCACGTTTAATTTAGCTGAAATATTTTTTGGATGGGTTAAAGAGAATACAAGATAAAGGAAAGCACAGCATCTAAAACAGCTGAAAATCAGTGGTAAATTGGGATATTATAAATTTAAGTTAGCCAAACCAAACAATAGAATCGCAAATGTTCATGCTATTAAGACTCTTGTTAACATGGCCTAATGGATGGCCCAGCTTTTTCAAAGAAACCTTTAATATAGCAAAAACCTAATAGAGCTAGAAAACCTTTCCAAAGAATGATCTGATAATCAAATTAGGGGACCCACATCCACATATAGGAATGCCAGTGTTTCATTCATTTGATATAAGTAATAAAGCCTGTCCAGTTCCACCCACCTTTCAGTTCTCTGAGCCTTGATTTCCGCTTTGCAAAATGGAAATCCTATCTACTTCATGTTAGAGAATGAACGCAGTAATGCTTGCTGGCATGCAAATGTTCTTTTCCTTCTGCATAAGGCACAAGGAGCACAGCTGGCGTCCCTGGTTTCCAGAATCCCAGGTGCGACCTTGTGCTTCCCAAGCCCGCTCCCTGCCGATCCTGCCCAATCATGGTTTGTTTACTATGACACTTGAGGGCTGCGTACCTGCTTCGTTTCTTATAACTAGTTTCACACTTCTGATGTTCACCAAGCATACTTGTTACTTTTTAAACAGTTTCTTGTTCTTAAAATTCTATTCACATCTCCTGTGGCTACTGTAAGCATACCTAGGTCCATGGCCAGCTCACTCACCCCTCTAATAATCCTCATGTTCTGAAGACTCTTGGGAACAGACATGTTCGTTGACAAACCACCTAAGAAAACAACTTTTTAAAAAGTTCGCAGCGGCTTCCCTGGTGGTGCAGTGGTTAAGGATCTGCCTACCAAGGCAGGGGACACGGGTTCGAGCCCTGGCCCAGGAAGATCTCACGTCACGGAGCCATTAAAGCCCCTGTGCCACAACTACTGAGCCTGTGCTCTAGAGCCTGCGAGTCACAACTACTGAGCCCGTGTGTTGCAACTACTGAAGTCCTCGTGCCTAGAGCCCGTGCTCTGCAGCAAGAGAGGCCACGGCAATGAGAAGCCTGTGCTCGGCGCAACTAGAGAAAAGCCCGCGCATAGCAACAAAGACCCAACGCAGCCAAAAATAAATACAAATTTAAAAAAAATTTTTAAAAGTCCACAGAATATGTTGGACAATGGGATAGGTTTAAAAAAAATCCAAAGTGCCTATCAACTGTTTAATTCTTTCTTTTTTTTGTTCTTCTCGGCTAAAAATGGTAAGGAGAGGGCTTCCCTGGTGGCCCCGTGGTTGAGAGTCCGCCTGCCAATGCAGGGGACATGGGTTCGTGCCCCAACCCGGGAAGATCCCACATGCCACGGAGCGGCTAGGCCCGTGAGCCATGGCCGCGGAGCCTGAGTGTCCAGAGCCTGCCCCGCAACGGGAGAAGCCACAACAGTGAGAGGCCTGCGTACCGCAAAAAAAAAAAAAAAAAAAAAAAAAAATGGTAAGGAGAGATCCATACGTGAAATGTGAAGTTTTAAAACCACCTTTTGGAAAAGAAAACCAATTGAAAGAATTCAAAATACTTATGCAACAAAACAACTTGGTATATTGCTACAACTTCAAATAAAATGTGTCAGATCCTTTCTCTCCCATAATTTGAAGGAGCATATACAGTAAAATTGTGAGGGAACAAGGTGACCAGGTTATTATTGATTTGGTTGGGTAGCACTTTATAATTTAGAAATAACTTTCACACATTCTCCCATTCTGAGCTTTACATGTCAGGATAACTTAATTAGCCCTGTTTATATATCAAGACCCCATTGGAGAGTTTGAGAGCCCTGTCAAGTTCACACAGCTAGTGCAGGGCCTGCCACCTCAGTTGTCTCAAGTCAGAATTTCTTCTACCAGACCTGGTGTCCCCTCCATACACGTGCTACGTACGGTACAGTGACCAGCTCTTGATTTTTTTCTGTCACTTTGCAAGCCACTTCTCTCTCATCTCCTTACCTTTTGCAATCAAGCCCGGACACTTAAGCTTGATATAGACGGGCTGCTTTTAAGAGAAGACTGACGTTTTTAGCTCTGAAATAGCCAGGAGATGCCCCTCAGAGTCAGAACACAGACACCACAGAACATGCATCATGGAACCTGGACTGTTCAGGTCAGATTCAGCAATCTTATGGAACACTAATGTCAGGACACAGGCTCAGGGGCCATCACATAGTTTCACAGGATTTCTCAAAATAGTTATGAGCTTCCAAAGAATCCTCCAAGTTCTACTCAATTTAACTCACTGAAACTTCCACTCCTCTTACTTGTATACCTTGAGGGTTATTAAGACGTCCAATTAAGGTAAGAAACGTCTTTCACCTTCCAGATCTTTGCACTTGCTATATCCCCCATCTCCCTGGGTCATCTACTACCTACCCCAGTTAATTCTACTCCTGGCCTCAGGAAGCCCACCCCAGGCTATGTTAAATCTCTGCTCTAAGTTCCCTATATACCACTTCTTAAAAGTAAATGTGTAATTGTGCATTTTTGACAGTTTCTTCAGTATCTTCCTGCCTCCATGAAGTGAGTTCAGGGATCAGGTCTGTGTTGCTCACCTGTATCCCCAGTACTTATCACAACGCCTGGCTTATTGTTGGCATTACTATAGGAGTTGGCCAACTCCTCTCCTATCACTATATTGTTGGCCAAACCCTCTCCTATCACACGGAAGGTAATCAGTGCCCAGACAAAAGGAAGACCTTGCTCAGCAGCAGTGACTGGCCAAGCCAGAAGTGGAACCCAAGTCTCTGGACTAGCGAATGCCCTTTCCACTGCAGCCGGCCTGCCCCCTACCACAAGCCTCGTTCAGTCAATTCACACTTCGTACACAACCTGGAAGCTGCGTACTAATTCACACTTAGTTCACACCTTCCAGGTTGCCAGGTACAGATGTAGGTGTTCAGGCCCTGAGATGGGAACCCACGGACCCACATGAGGACTGAAGGCGCCAGACGCTGGTACCAGGTCTGGCTTTACACATTCCATAATCCTAAATCCGCAAGACCCAGGTCCGCGGACTCAAACGAGAGCGTCCCGGCACTCCCGCAGGTGATGCCAGAGCCGCGCCTTATTGATGAGTGTGGAATTCTCAGCAGGTGGGACAGCAATAGCAAGGAGTGGCGCCCCGCAGCCTGCAAACTTCCTTCTGGACACTGTGACCTGTCACGTCCCCCATCACGTCTACATCGCCTAGCATGAGGGGAGAATATGCAGGAAAACTTGGAGACCGAGACCAGGCGACCGGGTGAAGTGTTCTCAGCTCTCCTCAGCCGTACATTCCAGAAAAATCACGCTCCTCAACTGGCACTAATGCCTGGGCTTCAGACACCCGCGCTCAAGTTCTTATAGTGCGCCTCTCGCCAATCAACGTCCGCGCTGGGAGGAAGGGGCGGGACGGGAGGCAGGGTTAGAAGCCGAGTGTGGCCAAAGGAAGCAAACTCAATTGCACTGAGGCTTATTGACCGCTAGGGGCGCGCGCGCCTCGGGGCTTTTGCGCGTGCCCGTTACCATCTCATCTATCCAGCTAGTAAAAGTTTTTAGTGATTCTCTTTTTTTTTTTTATTGCGGTATGTGGGCCTCTCACTGCTGTGGCCTCTCCCGCTGTGGAGCACAGGCTCCGGACGCGCAGGCTCAGCGGCCATGGCTCACGGGCCCAGCCGCTCCGCGGCATGTGGGATCTTCCCGGACCGGGGCACGAACCCGCGTTCCCTGCATCGGCAGGCGGACTCCCAACCACTGTGCCACCAGGGAAGCCCTAATAAAAGTTTTAAAGTCTGGTTTGGCGGCGGCATCGCAGTCACGGGCGCCAGTGAGTGGATCAAGGCAACTGATCTGTTGTGAAACCTCTAGGTCAGGAGATTCCTGCTCTATCATAAACCAACAGGAATGGGATGGGGCATATTTGTAAATTGGGAATAATGAGCCCATTCCTGCCATAAGGCTGTTTTTTTGAGGGGTGTGGAGCAACGATAGATTTCGGCGTTTGGACATTACTAATTACTATCACGGAGTTAGCTCCCTGTTCTTTTATTTTGGGGGCAGTGGATCCTGCCTGTTCCCAGCATCTTGGTTTCCAGAAAGCGGTTTTTTGCCCAGAGAAAGAAGCGGGAAGATTTGTTCTCCTTTTGACTGCTTATCATTAGCTGAGTCATGTGGGAAGCTGTTAAACAAAACGAAACAAAACAAAATACCCGAATGAAACAAACAACAACTAAATAGCTTCCTGGGCCCCTCCACAGGTCGAAGAACCAGGACCTCCCGGAAGGCGGCAGGGAGTCTGCATTTTAACTAGCTCTCCTGAGGAATTTGATGACTAGGGTTGGGAACTCCTGGTTTAGGGCAAACCCAGCTCCCTCACGCAGTGCCTGCCATGTAGGTGGTGAATAATAAGCATTGTTTGAAAGAATGTCTGTGTACACCTGAAACTAACCCAACATTGTAAATCAACTATAAAATAAAAATTAAAAACAAAACAAAAAGAACGACAATTAATAACTGTCTTCCGATACTGAAGGAAGATTTAACAGTTGAATTATAAACCATGTTGTCAACACTTGGAAGATGGACCATTGCTTTGAGTGAAAATGACTACAACTTTTTCGCGCAGGCTCAGTGGCCATGGCTCACGGGCCCAGCCGCTCTGCGGCCTGTGGGACCTTCCCGGACCGGGGCACGAACCCGTGTCCCCTGCATCGGCAGGCGGACTCTCAACCACTGTGCCACCAGGGAGGCCCCACTACAACTTTTTAAGGAGTGTAATTGGTTTCCATCTCTCAGAATTTAAAGTGCCCTTACCTTCCACTCAGGAATTTCACTTATAAGAATCCATCTAAAAATATATGTACAATTTCACTGAAGCATTATTTGTAAGAGGGGGAAAAAAAAAGTGCATGAGAAGAGGCTTTCATGTAGCCATTAACAGGAGTGCTGCTATTGAAAGATATCCGTGACACCTTGTTAAGGGAAAAAGGCAAATTACAGAGTATTATACATAATATGACCCCAAAAGATTCACGTGCATATGTTTATATGTGTAAATAAAATTTCTGGAAGGATTCAAAAGTAACAACAGTGATTACCTCTGAAAGGAGAGATTGGACAGGGCAGGAGAGAGATTTTTTTTCCATTTCAGTTCATCCTTTTCCTATTACTTGCATTTAAAAATATCATGACCATGCATTACTTTTAATAGCTCTTAAGTCCGGTTTAGTAATGGCAATGTGGTCTCTGACGCTGGTGAATGGATTAAAGCAACTAATCTGTTGTGAAACCTCTATGTCAGGAGCGTCCAGCACTTTCATTAGCCAGCAGGAATGGGATAGGACATATTTGGACATGGGGAGTAATGACCCTGTTCTTGCTGTAGGGCTGTTTGAGGGTTGGGGAGCAACAGTGAACGTTATTATTAATTTTTCAAAAATTGGAGGGGCTTTCATATGAAAGAGAAACTCACTTTATTCCAAGGAGCTATGTAGGGAAGAACTCTGACCAATTTTGAAAGCATTTTAGCTCAAAATAGGGAAAAACTTTGCTGGGCATTAGGCAGAGGCTGGGATAAATGAGACAATGTTTGTTTAGGTAATGAGTGTGGACTAGATATGTCTTCCACCGGTGAGATCCCATCAGTCTTTTGGGATAGAGGGTTAAGGGCTCTGATGTCAGACTACCTGGGTTGACTCAAATCCCACTCTGCCACTAAATAAGGCTGTGTGAACTTAGGAGAACTGTCTAACCTCTCCGTGCCTCCGTTTCTTCATATGCATGGTGGGGTTAATGATGAGACCTACCTCACAGAGTTCTTGTAGGATTCAATGAGATGGCATATGTAAAACACTTAGCACAGTTCCTGTTCAAAAAATGTTAGCATTTCTTTGCTATCTCATATGATGGATTGACATTTAAAAAATTAAAAAGAGCATCAGAGAAAAAATGCCTACTATTGGAGCAGCTGTTTTATTTTTACACCCTTTAAATTTCCATGGAAACAGCCACATACTGGATTTTCAGGATTAATGGAATTAGTAGATTGGTAGAATTGCATTCATGCTGGATGGCCTTGCTTACAAATGGAATGTTTGAAAGTTTCTTTCTTCCAGATGCTTGCTCAGTGCTGCCCCCGCGTGGTGAGGTAGGGCAGGTAGGGGTGCGGGCTGTCCGCCCAGGGGTGAGTAAGGCAGTCCACACATTTGAAAGTAAAGGCATGTTTGTGTGCCCACCAGTGACCCAGTCATGAAGAAACCAAGTGCATTTTCACGTGGTCTTGCTTCCTGTGTAATTTACTTAAGCATATTAAGAGGAAAAGTCAAATGTGCTAAGTTCATTTCTTGTCTAAGTACAAGGGAGAACTTTACCGAGCTGCTGTGCAAGCTGCTGTACCCTTGGCTTTCCTCCAAGGTTGCTGGAAGAAACGGCCACATGAAAACCACTTCTGCTTTTTCCATAAAACTTATGGAGGCTGTTGTGTTGTTACTGTCTCCTAAATAAGGTCTTGTGTGAAAAATTCTTTTAAATTTAGAACCAGAAGGGGCTTCCCTGGTGGCGCAGTGGTTAAGCATCCGCCTGCCAATTCAGGGACACGGGTTCGAGCCCTGGTCCGGGAAGATCCCACATGCTGCAGAGCAACTAACCCCGTGTGTCACAACTACTGAGACTGCACTCTAGAGCCCACAAGCCACAACTGCTGAGCCCGTGTGCCACAACTACTGAGCCCGCGTGCCACAACTACTGAAGCCCATGTGCCTAGAGCCTGTACTCCGCAACAAGAGAAGCCAACGCAATGCGAAGCCTGCACACTGCAACGAAGAGTAGTTCCTGCTCACTGCAACTAGAGAAAGCCCACACGCAGCAACGAAGACCCAACACACAGCCAAAAATAAATAAATTTATTAAAAAAGAAAAAAAAATTAAGACCAGAAGAAAGTTTGTATCCTCCAGGGAATTGGTAGCCAGGCCTCCTTTATAATAACAAGAGCTCTGTGACTTATCACGCTTGCTTCTCTGCCTGAGAAACAGCACCAGGCTTAATGCCCAAGCTCAGCTATTAAACTGACCTAAATGGATAATGGATTTGCTTCCTCATCCTTTTCTTGGTACTGATTTAAAAAAAAATTTTTTTTTTTCTTTTTTTGTCGCTCTTGTAATGACTTCACGGCATACTTGTACTTTGATCTATGCTCTCATACCCTTTCAAGAAAGAGGAAAGGAATCCATAAATTAAACAAAGTGTGGAATGTTTCAAGTTGGTTGCTCTGTGTGTGTGTGTGTGCGCGCGTGTGTGTGAAAAGTTATTTGAGATGATTTTAAGTCAGTGGTTGCACTTGGGTTTTTGAGACTAACAAGTTTACAGGTCAAAGATTTCAGACCCACACGTTTTTTTACTTGGGAAAATGAGAAGCTCATGTAAACAGGGCCGTCAAGGAAGTTATGGTGTGGGCAAAGGACCAGAAGCTATTAAGGTCTGTTTCCTTAGCCACTACCACTAAGGGCAATATTGAATCAGCATTAATATTTGCAGACAGAAAGTTGGCCACCTATTTGGACGAAAAATATTTTCTCACCTCTGTCTTCATTAGGGCTTCACTTCCTTGAAGTGGTCTTTAAGTATAAAAATTGTCCTGGGAAGGTTAAGACATAAGTTCCTTGACCCCTCCGAGCAAATGAGATGGACTCCCAGATTCTCCTTTCTGAGGGTCCTTTCAGAGTCTGGTTCTGCTTCAGCTGGCTGTGTGACAATCAATAAGTCCCATGACCTCTCTGGTCCCCACACCCCACACCCCTCCCGGCATGAAGGGCTTGCAAGGAAGCTTCTGCCTCATGCAAGGCCAATGCCAGCTCCCTCCCAGGGCCCCGCGAAGCAGCCGGTGCCAGCGGAGTCGCCTTCCAGCCCTCAGGCGCACCACAGCTCCTGGCTCTGTTTACTCTCAAGTAAAGCCTTCCTTCTGTTTACTCAGCAAAGATTCTTTTAAGACAGGCTAAGCACACGGTTTACTCTGCTAAGAAGCCTTGCCATTTACTGTGAGGACCTGTGTTGACTTATTCTCGAGTCTCCGTTGACATTCACTGGGAAACGTTAACGCAAACACAAGGAGACATCCTGGGAGCTCCAGGCCTGACAAAGTGCTCTGGAAAGGGCCATCCTTTCTGTTTTGGTTAGAACCACCTCGATAGTTAAAAATAACAGTCATGTACCGCACGACGAGATTCTAATGATCTCCTTTTCGGTTTTAGATTCGGTTTCTGAACACTTAGGCTAAAGGGCTCTGGAAAGCTTGCAGCATTAATTCTGGACGAGACCGTGTCTGTGCCAACCTCCTTCCGGGCACAGCTGCGAAGAACCTGGGCTGGGGGATCAAGTACAGCTCGGCCTCTAGGTGGCCCTGTGATTTTGAGACAGTTGTTTACTCTCTCTAGCTCTTGGCTTTCTCATTCACAAGGTGAGGGGAAGTGGTTTCCTCGCTCATCTCCCCAGCTAGACTGGGCCGGGGCCTGAACACTGATCCTAAGAGCGCTCAAAAATGTTTGTTGAATAAATGGATGAATAAGACACGCCTTGCTCTTGTGCCCGAATCCTCCCCAAAGACCGGCTTGGCCTTGAGTCATCATCTGACAAGATCTGCTAATGGGGTCATTGCAGACAACCACAAACCCCCAACGTCTGAATCATCCGTTGTGGCTGCCAAGGGCTTTCACTTGCCTCCGTCCCCATCTCCTCCCGGCTCCCCATCCAAGCTGATGCTTGTAAAGGAGACACCTTTGCAGGTGAGGGGACTGTGTATTTGGTTTGTCTTTGTTGCCTGGAAACTGTTGACATCCCGAGACATTCTGTTGCCTTCACTGGCTCATGAAAAATTGATGACTTTTTTCTCTGTCAACAAACTCGCAGCCTGTTCACCTGGGCTGGGAATGAGTGGGAAGCTTGTTGCTTGCTCTGCAGCTGTTTGCTTTCTTTCAAGCTGTTGGGTTACTTTTCTTAGAGGTGGCGGTGGGGACCAGAGACAGTGGGGCCGGTTGAGTGCGGCTGTGTGCAGGTAGCCGATGCTAACGTAGAGAGGGCTGGTTTTATTTCCCTCAAGTGCTCCTTCAGTTCCACCAAGCACCTTCCCCAGCTGATCAGAAGCATCCCTCCCCTCCAAGGCATCCCCTGGGTGTACCCTGCCCAGAGGCCTTCTCTGGCCTTTCCGGCCCTGGATCCTCCTTGCCCCCTAGGGGCAGCCTGCAATGCACAACTACGGTCCATTATTCCTTCTGCTTGGTCTGGTTTCTCCTCTTGGCGATGGAACAGCCTTGTCGACCCATCCCTAAGGGAAGGCAGTTGATCTTCCCGGACAAGCACAGCATATTAGACTTAGGAAGGATCTCAGAGAGCATCTGTGGAAGAGGAAGCTAAGAGTGGCAAGGTGATGTGACCATCCAATTTTGGACTTAAGCTCAGGGTGTCTATCACCCGTGACCTACAGCAGGTTAAGACCCCCCACCCCTACCTCTCAGCTTGTCAGGGGAAGGATCTGCCTTCCCATAGGCCTCCTTGGCTCTGACAACGTCAGCTTTCCTGCTCATGTCTCTCACAGATGGAGAGCGCAGAACCCAGGATCTTGCTTCTGACTGCTGTCCTTGGGGCCCTGCCCCTGGGGATTTCTCAGGCTTATGCTATCCCTCTGCTCCAGCTGCAAGTCCAGGGATGCATCCCGGGTCAGCATCAGGACCCAAGTCTGAGGATGGCACAGAGTCCCTGTCTCTACTGAGCAGTGCCCTTGGGAATGGATTCCTCATAACTAGCCATGGGACCTCAGGCAGACATTTTGCCCAGTGGCCATTTGGACCAGTGTCACTCAAAGTGTGATCCCTGAACTGTGCTGGCTCACAAACTATTGTTAACCGGAAGACAGGTACAGGAAGTACTCACTGAGAACTTGTGAGGAAGCATTTAGAAACTTTTATAGCAATTTGACAATGCCACATCATTCGAGCAGCATTTCATTTTTTAAAAGTAATTCATTTTTATGAATTTTAACAAAAAGTATTGGTCCATGACAGATTGAAAGTTGAAAAAAAAAAAATGAAAGCGTGGTCCTTCTCCAAGGATGTCTTAGGAAGCACTGCGCCTGACCCCGTTTTCCAGCCTGCACTGCAGTGCTCCCCAAAGAGCTGTGGTCCTGTGAAGTTCTCCTTTGGGGCAGGAGGGGGCGACAGAGACATAGATAATCCGTCCTTCCTCAAGCAAGGCCAGTTCATTCTCCAAGCATCCTCCATTTGACCACTTCTGGATGCTGGGACATGGGGAGAAAGGAAGTCTTTCTTCTTTATGTTTGCCTCAGCTGAGAGAAGAGTCACCAGAGAGAACGTCCAGTAGGGATGGCTACGTGGAGATGACAGGAAAGTGTGGATCCCAGCCAGGGACGTTCTTCCTGGGGAAGTGTAGCTGTGGCTTGGGCATATAGGAGCAGAGCTCCGAGCCTGGGTTTGAATCCTGACTCCTCCTCTTAGTTGCTGGGAGACCTTGGCAAAGCCTCTTAATCTCTGGTAAAGCCAGTTTCTTCAAGTGTAAAGGGGCCACGATAATGGTACCTACCCCACAGGGATCTTGGGGGATTTAAAGAGATGATTCACGTAAAGAACTTAGTACTGTGCCTGGTCTGTATAAACAATCAATATATGTCTTCACTATCAGGACAGTCCCATTATGCCTTGTTCTCTCTAAGTCCCTGCAAAGTTGGGAAACACCCCCATTTCTAGATGGGCAAGTGGAGGGCAGCCAGGCTCCTTTCCACGAGTCACTCTGGACCCTGTGACACGGGGAGATTTGGCTCAGTCGCCACCTCCTCCAGGAAGTCTGCTGTGATAGATGCAAACTGCATGAGTCTTCCCATCCTGGCTTCATTTTTCTAAGTACCATTTTTTCTAATTTCTTCCTACTCCACGTCTCCCCAGCTTTGCACAGACTCTGCACATTTCATAGTATATAAGGCACCTTGCCACTGGAAGGCACTGTGACACGGTGGTTACAAGCCTTGAACCTGGAGCCCTGGCTCTACGTCTTTCCAGTCGTGTGACTTTGGGCAACTTGCTTGACTCCTCTGAGCTCTCCTTATTCTACCTTATGTATTACTGTGATAACTGAGTGAGGTAATGTGGGTGAAGGTCAGGTGCCAATGGACATCAGCAGATGAGGAAACTGAGGCTCAGGAAGGACACACGCTCAGCTACAGGGTACTTGCTATATATTAGACTTGAGACACCCCACAGCAGAGAGGTGGGCACTTTTGTCTCCAGTTGGCAGATCAGGGAACTGAGACTCAGTTTACACACATCCGCAGGACTATGAAGAATTGGAGTTGGGTTGCTGAGCTCCAGTGTCTGATACAAAGTCCAGAGTTCCTCTCTGCCTGCATTTTTAAAAATATTTATTTATTTAAGTTTATTTTTGGCTGCTTCGGGTCTTAACTGCAGCATGCGGGCTCTTCGTTGTGGTGCGCAGGCTTCTCTGTCTAGCTGTGGCGCGCAGGCTCAGTAGCTGCAGCGCGCAGATTCTCTAGTTGTGGCTCACGTGCTCAGTAGTTGTGGCGCGTGGGCTTAGTTGCCCCGCGGCATGTGGGATCTTAGTTCCCTGACCTGGGCTCAAACCCATGTCCCCTGCATTGGAAGGCGGATTCTTAACCACTGGACCACCAGGAGAGCCCCTCTGCCTGCTCTGTGACAGGAGGGTAGGACAATGCAGGGGTTTTGGGCCCCTTAGGCACAGACCTAAAAGCCCAGAAATAACATCACACTTTTCTCTCTGATTTGCTCCAAACCTAGAGGACTTTCAAGAAGACAGCGGTGTTAGTGAGAGACTGGGGCTCCTATTTGGGGGAACCCCCAGAGCCTCTGTTAACAGGCAGCCCCTTGGCGTTAAACGGTCTTGCAGAAGAGAGTGGGAGCGAGCAGCAGGGGGCACTGTGACAGAGGAAGAGGACCGAGGCTTCCCTGGGAATGGACCCAGGGCTCTGACTGCTCCTGGGCAAACTCAGCTGCATGAGGTGGGCAGCAGGACGCGAGCCTACGGGTCCACAGTGCATCCTCCACATGGGCGCTGACAACTAGAGGACTCTCCAGAAATCAGTCAGAACGGGCATAGTGAGCACTGACTTTGGAGCTGGCGGACTTGGATTTGAAAGTCTGCTCAGCTCTTTCTATCAATAGTTATGTGATACTGGGTAGGTCGCTTAACTACTTTGGAGCCTCAGTGGCCTCAACAAAAACCAAAACCAAAACGTCTGTTTCACGGGGCTGTCGGGAGGATCAGCGTGATGATGTGGGTACATTTCTTAGCACGCGCCTGGCACCTCATGAGCATTCAGTGAATGGCAGCTATTGCTAAGAGATATGTGATTTGCAGGGTCGTCCCAAAGAGGTGAGGCCCCTGCCCCTCAAGGTATGGGGCCCTGTGTTGCTCTGTCCCCCTGCTGCGGCCCTTTATGGGCTCACCCCCTGGGACACTGACCTATGTGGGCCTCTTTCTGCCCAAGCAAACTGTCTATGCCCAAGAGCAATGTTTGTTGTCAGAGACTTGTGGATCCCATTAGGGCCAAGATGCTTGTGGGAGGGCCGTGGGGAGTGGGAGGGCCACGTGGTCCCTGCCCTGCTGTGGATTTGCTGTAAGTCCCTTGCCTTCTCTGGGCCTCTGTTTCTCCATGCACAGCTGGAGGGCCTGCAGGAGATAAACATGGAGGTTCCTCTTAGTCTAGCACCAGCCATCTAAGTATGTGTCCCCATCCTGCAAACATATTTACGTTTTAGCAGGGCCTTTTGCTGCAAAACCCAAAGTATGGCCTGAGGTAGGGAATGGGGAGGCTTCTAGCTAATGCTTATGGAGGAGAGCTGGTGGCGACTTCCCTCAGCTAAGAGGCGACCTTGGCCTTCCTCACGTCCAGCTTGCCTCTCTCGTGTGCCTCTACCCACATAGTGCACACCCAGGGTTCAGGGTCCCCACGCCCAGGACGGTCTGCTCTTAGAGAAGGGTCTGATGGACTAGTTTGCTCTAAGGTATGAATGACTGGGAGGGCTGGTGCCACTCATTCTGAGGGCATTGAACTTGGCAGGTATAGAGTTTTTATCTAGAGAAGTTAAACTCTATATATGGAATCCCATCAAGAGCCTTTGAAGCTGGAAGATGTTGCCTCCATTCAAATTACAGCAGCCTCCATTTCCTGGCCTTGGCCATAAGGTGGGGCTAGGGCAACTGATTCAAAGCCCATGGCACAGAGCAATCAAAGGAAAATAGATGAACTGAATTTCATCACAATTCAAAATGTTTGTACTTCAAAAGACCCCTTCAAGAAAGTGAAAAGACATCCCACACAATGGGAGAAAATTTTGCAAATTACATGTCTGATAAGAGACTTGTATCCAGAATATATAAAGAAAACTTACAACTCAACAACAGCAAGTCAAATGACCCAATTTAAAAATAAACAAAAGACGTGAATAGACATTTCTCTGAAGAAGGTGTGCAAATGGCCAATAAGCACATGAAAAGATGTTCCACATCATCAGTCACTAGGAAAATGCAAATCAAAACCCTAATGAGATACCACTTCACACCCACTAGGACAGGTATTATGAAAAAGACAGACAATAACAAGTGTTGGCAAGGATGTGGGGAAATTGGAAGCCCCATACATTGTTGGCAGAATCTTAAAATAGTGCAGTCACTTTGGAAAAAGTATGGCAGTTCCTCAAAAAGTTAGGCATAGAGTTACCATATGACTCAGAAACTTCTAGGTATACACCCAAGAGAATTGAAAACATACATCCACACAAAAATCTATATGTGATGAGGGGTGAGGGGAGGGGGAATTGGATGAAGGCAGTCGAAAAGTACAAAATTCCAGTTATATGTACCAGGGATGTAATGCACAACATGATAAATACAATTAGCACTGCTGTATGTTATACAGGAAAGTTGTTAAGAAAGTAAATGCTAAGAGTTCTCATCACAAGAAAAAATATATTTTTCTATTTCTTTAGTTTTGTATCTATATGAGACGATGGATGTTCACTCAACTTATTGCAGTGATCACTTTATGATGTCTGTAAGTCAAATCATTATGCTGTACATTTTAAACTTAACAGTGCTGTATGTCAATTATATCTCAATAAAAACGGAAGACAAAAAACATATACATGAATGTTCATAAGATCCAAAAAGAGGAAACCACTCAACTGACGAATCAATAAATTGTGGTATATGCATATAATGGAATATTATTCAGCCACTGAAAGGAATGAAATACTGGTAAAGGCTACGACATATATGAACCTTGAAAACATTATTTTAAGTGAAAAAGCCAAACACAAAAAGCCACATATTATATGATTCCATTTGTATGGAATGTCCAGACTAGGCAGATACAGAGATGGAAAGTGGACTAGTGGTTGCTAGGATGTGGGGGAGGGGAGAATGGGGAGTGACAACTAATGGGTATAGGGTTCCTTTTTTGGGGGTGATGAATGTGTTCTGGAATTAGTGGTGACAGTTCCACAACTTTGTGATTATACTAAGATTACAGTTTATGCTTTTCTTAAGGGTAATTTCTCCATGCAGGTAGGAATACCCCAAGGGGCACTGACAACATATGGGAGTATTTCTGGGGGTCCCAATATTGAGGAGAGCACTGCTGGCACTGGGGTGGGGGCTATGAGGAGCCAGGGATGCTGGACATGTTGCAATGCCTGGGGCCAGCTCACGGTGAAGAATTGCCTTGCCCCCCACGTGACTTTCGAATGTCTCTCAGGACATTGATGTAGGTGATTATCTGAGCTCAAAACTAAACTCTGCTTTACATAATAAACACCAAGTATATTTGCAAGATTTTAATATCCACTGAATTTCCCAGGAATATGACTACCACGTGAACTGGGAAGATTGTATGGCATCTCCTAATTAATGTCAGTTATCTATTCCTGAAAATGAGATTTTCTGTGTGAAATGCTTCTGGAAACATCTTTTCCTTTCATTTATTTTCTTTCCTTTCTTTTTAAAAGTTATTTTATTTTATTTAGTTATTTTTGGCTGCGTTGGGCCTTCGTTGCTGCACAGGGGCTTTCTCTAATTGTGGTGAGAGGCGGTTACTCTTCGTTGTGGTGCGTGGGCTTCTCATTGTGGCGGCTTCTCTTGTTGTGGCACACAAGCTCTAGGCGCGCAGGCTTCAGTAGTTATGGACTGCGGGCTCTAGAGCGCAGGCTCAGTGGTTGTGGTGTATGGGCTTAGTTGCTCTGCGGCATGTGGGATCTTCCCAGATCAGGGCTCGAACTCGTGTCCCCTGCATTGGCAGGCAGATTCCTAACCACTGTGCCACCAGGGGAGTCCTGTTGTGGCCTCTCCCGTTGCGGAGCACAGGCTCCGGACGCGCAGGCTCAGCGGCCATGGCTCACGGGCCCAGCCGCTCTGCGGCATGTGGGATCTTCCCGGACTGGGACACGAACCCGTGTCCCCTGCATCAGCAGGCGGACTCTCAACCACTGCGCCACCAGGGAAGCCCCTCCTTTCCTTTTAAAGGGGAAAATTATATTGTTATCTGTCAACCCCAATCCCTTAACCTAGGGATTTCCTAGGTCTAACTAAAATATGGTAAAATGCTTATATATGTAACAAAGAATCAGGTTAGGTTGTAAGATGCTTAAAGCTCTGCTTCCTGGTCACCTATAATTAATAGGGACATTAACAAGCAGTTACTCTGTGAAATAAACAACAAGGACCTACTGTATAGCACAGGAAACTAAATTCAATATCCTGTGATAACGTATAATGGAAAAGGATCAGAAAAAGCACACACACACACACACAACTGAATCACTTTGCTGTACACCTGAAACTAACATAACATTGTAAATCAACTATACTTCAAGAAAAAAAAGAATGTACCCCTCTAGCGGGCTTTGTCAGATAAATCCAATCTTCATTCAACCAGACCACGTGGGTTGATATGCTGATCTTTGTATTTATGTATTTTCTTACCGACAGGACTATAAAAGCCTCTTTAAAAATAAAACAAAACCAAAACAAACAACAACAACAAAAACCAAGCAGCTGCTCTGTACATGGGAATCTGGCCTCAGTGCCAGTAACAGCTAAGAGACACCATCCACTTCATTACTTTCATGTTCTTCAAAACACAACTTGAGGGCTTCCCTGGTGGCGCAGTGGTTGGGAGTCCACCTGCCGATGCAGGGGACACGGGGTCGTGCCCCGGGGCAGTAAGATCCAACATGCCGCGGAGCGGCTGCGACTGTGAGCCATGGCCACTGAGCCTGCGCGTCCGAAGCCTGTTGCTCCGTAACGGGAGAGGCCACAACAGTGAGAGGCCACAACAGTGAGAGGCCCGCGTACCGAAAAAAAAATAAAAATAAAAAACACAACTTGATTTAAACCTTTTACTAATTGTATTTGGAAAGTATCTTGATTCTTTTCCTGCACACTGTTTCATTAAAAAATGTTGTATTAGGGAGCTCCCTGGTGGTCTAGTGGTTAGGATTTGGTGCTTTCAATGCAGTGCCCCAGGTTCAATCCCTGGTGGGGGTACTGAGATCCTGCAAGCCACGCGGCATGGCCAAAAAAAAGTTAAATTTTGGAGATGTACACATATTTTTTTTCTCCCATTTTTTTTTTTTTTTTTTTTTGGCCGCACTGTGTGGCATGCAGGATATTTTGTTCCGTGACCGGGGATGGAACCCACACCCCCTGCAGTGGAAGTACAGAGTCTTAACCACTGGACTACCAGGGAAGTCCCCACCCCTGTAAATACCAGCCAGAAAACATCGTATTGGAGACATGTGTGTTCTATAAAGGCATGATCTATAGGGAGAATGCTAACTGGGGGTGTGGTGTTCAGGGCAGCCCCGAACTTGATCTTCTCTGGGCACCGGAGGGAGCATGATTCTCTGGTTGGAGCTCAAAGGACCTTGGAGAATGTCTCTCCTTCTTCAGTTCACAAGGAAGAGACCAAGGAACCTGGGGCTTGTCTAGGGTCACAAAGAGCCTGTGGCAGAATCTGGGTGGCAGCCCAGGCTGCTGGCATCCAGGCAGTGGCTCTGGGTTCTACACTAGGACTTCAGGCTGGCTTTGGAGCAGCCTGTGGAAATACAGGCCACCAGACAGGTTTGGAGAACCAGTCACTTTGCCATATACCATGGCAAACAAGAATTAAGTAATGTACCATGCTGTCTCTGCCACTGGAAAGTAAGTGTCAAAGTGTTCTTGGTAAGACTTTCCTGGTGGCACGGTGGTTAAGAATCCGCCTGACAATGCAGGGGGGCACGGGTTTGAGCCCTGGTCCGGGAAGATCCCACATGCCGCAGAGTCCCTGAGCCCGTGAGCCACAACTACTGAGCCTGCGCTCTAGAGCCCGCGAGCCATGACTACTGAGTCTGCGTGCCACAACTACTGAAGCCTGTGCTCTAGAGCCCGTGCTCCGCAACAAGAGAAGTCACTGCAATGAGAAGCCCGCACACCGCAACAAGAGTAACTCCCGCTCACCGCAACTAGAGAAAGCCCGCACACAGCCATGAAGACCCAACGCAGCCAAAAAAAAAAAGAAAAAAGTGTTCTTGGTAAACATGCTGCCTGGCTATTTACAGAAGTCAGCACGGGGACGAGACTGGGCGTTTGAACAGGGTCAAGTCAGGGATGTGGCAGCTGAGCAGAGGCCAGGGACTTGGGGCCCAGGGTCTGAAAAGCCCACTGAAGCACGCGTTGCTGGAGATGGGGAGAGCCTGAGGCAGCCCCCGCTTCAGAGATACAGGTTCATCCTGATGGGGGGGTCTTAGCTTTGGCTCCCTAAAGTGGAACCCCAGTTAGAGCCCTGTGTTGGAGGAGTTTTTTCAGGAATGCGATGCCCAGGAAGCAGAGTGCAGGGTGGGAGAGTGAAGCAGGGCAGGGGCAACCAATACCAGAGGCAAGATGGAGTTGCCTCTGTTCTGTGTCACAGGGCCTTCTGCAAAATGCACACAACAGGTCTCAGAACAGCCTGCGGGGGAAGGAGGATACCATTTATTCATCCCCCTTTGATGTGGGCTTACCATGGGGTGTTCATGCCCCTCAGCTCCCCAGGCATCCTGGGAAAGGGCTGGGGCAGGATGAGTTAGGAGGGGGAGCGAGGGGGCCCCAAGCCAGACCCAGGCTGGTGGTACCTTCAACAAAACGGAGCAAACCTTGTGGGGAGCTGGTGACCTTGGGGCCAGGGGTCGAGGGGTAAGATATGAGGTCAAGGGGATGGGAAGGTGGTGTCAGGAGGCAATCAGTACGAGTGGCTGGAAGGGGTAAACTTGGGAGCAAATCACAGGGGGTGTGGGCGTGTGAATTCCAGAGCACGGTCAGCGTGCCTAGGCCTGTGCGTGGTGCCGCGGGGAAGGTAGGAGGAGAAAACTCCCTTAGAGTCCCTGGACAGCAAGGGTTTTGGTGGGTTGGGGGCAGCACATGCTCCGACCCGCCTCGAGGTCTTTGCACGGGCTGTTGCCTCGGCCTGTGTGCTCTTTCCCAACTCCGTCCTTACCCACTCAGTTCTGCGCATCCTCCGGGTGTGAATGCAGACGTCACTGCTCACGACGTGCTCTCTGCTACTGGCTCTGAAGCGCCTCCTTAAACGGTGTCTTTGTAACACTACCATCATCTATAACGTTGTATTTGATTGTGGGGTTATTTAACATGCGTCTCCTTCCCTAGATGGCAAGCCTCGAGCAAGCTCCTGGCATGACCAGCAAGGACGAGGGTCAACGTGATCACCCAGGGTCCCCAGACCTCCTGCCATCGCTTCGGCTTCTCAGCGCTCTGGAAACGCCCAGCCTTGCCCCTCTGGGCCTCTGCTTAGGCAGTGCTCTCTGCAGGGAGTGACCCCTCCACATATCCCCAGGGCCATATCCTACTGATCCAACAGTATGGCCCTAAATGTGATGTCCCTTCAGAAGGCTTCCTTATGTTACCGTCTCTAGGCTGGAGAAAAAAAAAAAAAATCAGTCTCTCTCCCTCTCCCTGGCTCTTCCTCACTCTCACTCACCTCTTCTGTCTTCCTCCATCATTCTCTGCTCCCTCCACGTGCCCTTTTCTATTCACACACCTGGCTGTGTGCTTTGTCCTATCTGCTGAATGCCACTGGCGCCCCTTGAGGGCAGAAGACAAGCCACCTCCATTTTCCTGCCTTCTCCCGCCTCCACCACCGTGTCTGGTAGGAGCACATGTAACTCAGATGGCAGCCAGAGTCCTCAGCTCCTGAAAATCTGAATGAGACAGACTAAAACCTCATTCCACCCCTGTGGGGAACCCAAAGCCCTTCAGATGCAAATTCCTGCGAACTGTCACCGGCCACTCTGGCTCTAGACACCTGCCTCTGTTTTCCTGCAGTTGTTCCTTCTCTCTCCCCTGGAGTTGCCCCCAAACATAGGGCCTGGGTCGTTCTCCTGGATCTTTCACTCCAAAGTCACTCAGGCAGTAGAAACCTTACTGAAGGTTCTTGGGTCACCAGGAGGTGTCTCATCGTGCCCTCTACGATGGTAGCCTCAGAAATGCCGCTCCGTGGCATGTGGGATCTTCCTGGACTGGGACACAAACCCATGTCCCCTACATCGGCAGGCGGACTCTCAACCACTGCACCACCAGGGAAGCCCCGCATTTCAGTTTTTAAAAAGTTCCGCCAGCTTCCATGCTAATTGGCTATTTTTCCCCCTCCCTCTCTTGGGACCAGCCCTCCCCCACCCTCTGGGTCCAGACCCTCCCCCTCTGGAGAAAACAAATTAGGTCCCTCCCAGTGCATGCCAGCTCCGCAGGGCGAAGGCCATCTGTGTTCTCAGCAAACCCAGGGGTCTGCTATGATGGGGCCCATCCTCGGCAGGAGGCGCTGGAGCAAGGCTTACAGGGGACCCCAGAACACCCTCCACTGCCTCTCAGGGTTCTGGAAGGCCTAGTCCTGTTATGTTTGGCCTCCTTGCCTGAGGGGCCTTCTCTCTCCTCATGTCAACTCCAGTGGGACCTGGCACAGCTTCAGCTGTGGCTTGGAGTCAGATCCCAAACAAACCGCCTTTCTCAGGGAGACAAACACCCCGGAACCCACTAATCTCTTTCTCCAGAGCATCGCGTTGCTGTCTGTGATCTTAATCTCTCCTGGCAGGCCATGCTGGAAAAAGCATCCAGGGGAAACCAGATCTTTCTGAGCACAGCCAGGGACGTCTCTCCACCTACTCCCTGGCTCCACTGGGTGTGCTCCACTGGGAACAGAAGTGGCTCCTGTCGCCCAGCCCACAGCCTCACCATGGAAAGCTCACAGGGGCTCCACACTCTCCTTTCCCTCCTCTGCCTGCCTCAGGGCTGGGCTCGGGGTCCTTGGGCTTCAGTCAAGGGTCTCCAGCTCACGCTTCCTCTGCTAGGAGGTGGATGGTGGGGAAGAGGGAAGATCTGGGCTTTGAGGACCTGGGTTTGCCTTCCTGCTCCATTGGCAGCTGCCCAGGCAGGCTAGGTCATGGTGAAGCTGGATGTGTGAGCTCGGGCGAGTCTCCCAACTCTTCTGGGCCTTAGTGTGCTCCTCTGAAATCTGGGCATAACGGCATGACTGCTGCCTCACAAAGCTACAGTGCGCACTGAGTCAGGGGAGGTTGAGAATACGCCCTGTGGACCTCAGTTAGACATTCCCTTGTGCATTAATAGTCCTAACTCACAGTATGACCTTGGAGAAGTCACTCCCCTCTCTGGGCCTCCAATTCCTGATGTGTAAAGTGAAGGGGATGGATGACTGACCTCAAGGAGGGTTTTTCCAGTGGACAATGTGTTGGGGGTGTGACTTTTAGATCAATTTTACTAAGCTATATTTTAATTAAGCTGTAACTTCTATATAATAAATGTGCCCCTAAGTACACAATTCAATGAGTTTTGACAAATGCATACATCACAAGCAAGATTCATTTCAGTCTCCCTAGAAAATTCTCTCGTGCCCCTGCAGTCATCTGCTTTCCGTTCCTATAGCTAGAACGTCATATAATGGAATCCTACAGATAAATTCTTTTGAGTCTGGTTTCTTCAAGAAGTCAGCGCGTCTGTGAGGTTCATGCGTGTTGCTGGCTGTATCAGCTGTCTGTGAGGTTCATGCGTGTTGCTGGCTGTATCAGCTGTCTGTGAGGTTCATGCGTGTTGCTGGCTGTATCAGCTGTCTGTGAGGTTCATGCGTGTTGCTGGCTGTATCAGCTGTCTGTGAGGTTCATGCGTGTTGCTGGCTGTATCAGCTGTCTGTGAGGTTCATGCGTGTTGCTGGCTGTATCAGCTGTCTGTGAGGTTCATGCGTGTTGCTGGCTGTATCAGCTGTCTGTGAGGTTCATGCGTGTTGCTGGCTGTATCAGCTGTCTGTGAGGTTCATGCGTGTTGCTGGCTGTATCAGCTGTCTGTGAGGTTCATGCGTGTTGCTGGCTGTATCAGCTGTCTGTGAGGTTCATGCGTGTTGCTGGCTGTATCAGCTGTCTGTGAGGTTCATGCGTGTTGCTGGCTGTATCAGCTGTCTGTGAGGTTCATGCGTGTTGCTGGCTGTATCAGCTGTCTGTGAGGTTCATGCGTGTTGCTGGCTGTATCAGCTGTCTGTGAGGTTCATGCGTGTTGCTGGCTGTATCAGCTGTCTGTGAGGTTCATGCGTGTTGCTGGCTGTATCAGCTGTCTGTGAGGTTCATGCGTGTTGCTGGCTGTATCAGCTGTCTGTGAGGTTCATGCGTGTTGCTGGCTGTATCAGCTGTCTGTGAGGTTCATGCGTGTTGCTGGCTGTATCAGCTGTCTGTGAGGTTCATGCGTGTTGCTGGCTGTATCAGCTGTCTGTGAGGTTCATGCGTGTTGCTGGCTGTATCAGCTGTCTGTGCCTTTGTAACACTGAGAAGTATCCCACTGCATGAACACATCACAATTTGTTGTTGGACATTTGGGCTGTTCTTGGCTTTTTTTGCAATTTTTGCCTATTATGAATAAAGCTCCTATGAATATCTGTGTACAGGTTTTTACGTGAACGTAGGTTTTCATTTCTCTAGGGTAAATACCAGGGAAGGTACTGCTGAGTCATATATTAAGTACAGTTGACTCTTGGACAACGTGGAGGTTAGGGGCACCAGCCCCCTCAGCACAGTTGGACCTCTCTATCCGAGGTTCCTCTGTATCCAGGGATTCAACAAACAACGGATTGTGGATCGTGTAGTACTGTGATATTCACTACTGAAAAAATCCACGTATAAGTGGACCCCCGCAGTTCAAACCTATGTTGTTCAAAGGTCAACTGTATGTAACTTTTTTTTTAACATATTTATTCATTTATTTTATTATTTTTTTGGCTGCATCGGGTATTAGTTGCGGCACATGGGACCTTTCATTGCGGTGTGCGGGTTTCTCTCTAGTTGTGGCGTGCAGGCTCAGTAGTTGCTGCGTGCAGGCTTAGTTGCCCTGCAGCATGTGGGATCTTAGTTCCCCGACCAGGGGCTGAACCAGCGTCCCCTGCATTGCAAGATGGATTCTTAACCACTGGACCACCAGGGAAGTCCCTGTGTGTGTCCAACTTTGTAAGAAACTGCAACACTTGTCTTCCAAAGTAGCTAGACTACTCTGCATTCCCACCAGGAGTGTATGAGGGTTCCAGTTGCTCCACAATCTCATCAACACTTGATATTGTCTGCCTGGGTTCCTTCCTCCGACTGGTCTCCACTCCCCGTCATTCTCTGAGACCCAAGGTCTGCAGATTGAGGCCTCCCATCTTCCCAGGCTCTCCTGCCTTCTCTTTTTATTTCTTTTTCTTCTCTAATTGCTGTGGCTAAAACTTCCAAAACTATGTTGAATAATAGTGGTGAGAGTGGGCAACCTAAGGCCAAGAATTTTCTTTTGCTCATTTTAATGGCTACTTTCTATTTACTGAGGTCTCTACTCAAATGTCACCTTCTCAGAGAGACCTGTCCTGACCACCAGGGGCAGACCAGACTCTGTGGGACCTGAAGCTTATCGAATTTTTGAGAACATCCTTTAGGAAAAAGAATCTAGGACTGTGGAGACAAAATTCGGTAGGGAAGTATTTAGGATGGGAACAAAGGGGACCTCTATGTTCTTTGAGCCCCTGGAAGCTCTTCATTCCATGTTCCAAGGGGTAAGGGGTCTCCAGGGTCAAGTACTCAGAGCTGAACCCCAGGCAAGCAGGGTTCCAAGGTGGGAGAAGAGAGTGGGTCATGTCCTCTGACTGGGCAGTGGGGAGGGGAAGGGAGGGAGGCTCTGTCCACCTCCCAGGCAACAGCCTTGCCCAGGTCAACTTGAACTAGGCCAGCCTGGAATGAATCTGTGTCTGTTGTTAAACAAAGGTACAGGGACTGGGCCCCAAAGAGGGTGAGCTTTGAGCTGCTTCCAGGACTTGATTTGATTTAAAAAGAATAGAGAGAGTACCAGGAGCCCAGAAATGCTTCCTGCCCCAGATGCCAGAAATTCCAGCCTTGCCCTACCTGTAATAGACGCAGAGAAAGCTTTTGACAAAATTCAACACCCATTATAAAAACCCGGCAGAAAGCAGGCACAGAGGGAACTTTCCTCAACATAATAAGGCCATATATGACAAACCCACAGCCAACATCATCCCTGAGAGCTTTGAGGGCTGCACCAGTCTGTGTTAATGCTTCCTCCTCCCCTTCTGAGGACTTGGTCACAAACCACGCACTTCACAGGTTGACATGAGGATTAGTTAAAGTCACGGCATACAAAACAGCTAAATACCTGCGAACTCTCTCTCTCCGCCCTGACTTTTATTAAAAGATCTTGGGCTTTTTGGCTAATGTCAGCCTGGTAACCCTTCATCGCCTGTGTTTAAAACACTCACCTCTGTGCCAAGCTCTGCATCAGATGTTATCTTCATCCTAGGGTCATCATTTTAGGTATAGCAGCCTCTTCTGTAGCACCTACTATGTGCCAGGCACCGCACAGCCATCATCACTCTTCTTCACCACGACTCTGCAAAGTAAAGATAATTATTCCCATTTTGTTGATGGAGAGACTGAGGCCCTGCATATAATCAGGTAGATGAAGAGCCCCGATCTTGCTCCATGTCCCAGGTCACTTCTCTTCTGTTTTTCTCCCAACTCTCTATGCCAAGCCCAGAATGCTACACAGTTTGACTTTTATATCATCTAACACTTATTTATTGAGTCCTCACTCTTTGTGGGGCAGGGTCCCAGACCAGGACCCAGAGAGGGGCCAGCCTCATCCTTGCCTTCACGGAGCTCAGCAAGTAGCTGGGGGAGCAGATGCATAGTAAGGAATTCTAAGAACGTGTGGCAGGTACAGGACAGCGGGATGGACGCAGTGCTAGGGGGCATCTGCTTCTTCTAGGGAGTCAGAGAGCCTAGAAGTGTGAGTGATGAACGTGGGCTCCATCTACTCACTGCTGGTGTTTTACGTGTGGCTGTGTCTGTGTGTGCCCACTAGTGCGAAATGATTGTGACAAGGAGTGATGAGACATAGATGCTGCCTCAACTTATGGTGTGGGTTATACAGTGTCCCAAATTGTATTGAGTCCTAATCGCCACTTTAAACGAAGCGCTTTTAATCGCACCTTTATTTATTTATTTGGCCGTGCTGCACAGCTTGTAGATTTTAGTTCCCCGACCAGGGACTGAACCCAGGCCCTTGGCAGTGAGAGTGCAGAGTCCTAACCACTGGACCGCCAGGGAATTCCCTTAATTGTACCTTTAAAATGAGAACTTTGATACAAGCACAGGTTGACAGACTGAGTTTGTTGGCAGCAAATTGGCATTGTTTTAAAAACCAACATGCAAAATAGTTACAATGGAAGTTCATACTCTGACACTTATTTAAGCAGCAAACTTAAAAAAAATGCACATAGGGACCTCCCTGGTGGCACAGTGGTTGAGAATCTGCCTGCCAATACAGGGGTCACGGGTTTGATCCCTGGTCCGGGAAGGTCCCCACATGCCGCGGAGCAACTAAGCCTGTGCACCACAACTACTGTGCCTGCGCTCTAGAGCCCGTGAGCCACAACTACTGAGCCCACGTGCCACAACTACTGAACCCCGTGCGCCTAGAGCCCGTGCTCCGCAACAAGAGAAGCCACTGCAATGAGAAGCCCGCACACCTCAACAAAGAGTAGCTCCAGCTCGCCGCAACTAGAGAAAGCCTGCACGCAGCAATGAAGACCCAATGCAGCCAAAAATAAATAAATTTATAAAAAAAAATATATATATAGTTTTAACTTTTTATTACAGAATTTTGAAAACATTTAAAAAATAAAGAGAATAGTTTAATGACACCCTGCACCCCACCCCCCGGACCAATGTGTCCAGGTTCCAACTTCAGTGGTGAACGTTTGTCCATTCCTTGAATAAACAGATTCTTGCTGAGTTGAATAAATTAGAATTTTGCAAAATATTCAATGCAATTCATTCAATGCCTATTGTTTTTCTATGATAAAAGTAAAAACTTTAAAAATATTTACAATGTTTGTTGAAGAAGCTACTAAGGTCACACATCTCTGCCTATGGGACTCTAAAAGTGCATGGCGAGAATTCAGATTCTTAGGTCACAGGGAGTCTGGGCAGGGAGACGTCTTGCTAGCCCATCTTTCCCAGACCTAATATCCTGTGGTTCTCTTATCTGTAGAGAGAAAAAGCCCATTTATAACTTTTCTCCTCTGGTTTTAAATGTGGTGGCAAAGATTCAGGAATGTGTTTGCTTGGAGCTCAGAGCCCTGGGAGAATCCCTTAGAAAACAAGGCCTCCTTGTCCCTTGCTCTCTCAGGATATGTTTTAATGAATTGCCCTCAGACCCAAATTGGCTCCATCCTAGCTCACAGCAGCTGCAGTCCTCAGGGAGGGGGGAGCCCAAACCTGGGGGCAGGAAAAAAAATAAGTCCTAGCTCTGCCTTCATTGGCTGTGTGGTCTTGAGGAAGTTGCTCTCCCTCTCTGAGCCTCCACTGCCCAGTCTTTAAATAGGCTTTCACCTGGCTTCTCTCTCCTGCCTCCACAACTCTGTGAGACT
>NW_020173494.1:1645318-1667808 GCF_003031525.2 Neophocaena asiaeorientalis asiaeorientalis | reverse complement strand
TGTGCTGGATGCGCACACTTACCCATTTATTCTTGAGGAAATGGTGTGTTAGAGGGCTCCGATGGACTTTGGAAAGGTGAATAGTGTTTTCTAAGTTTATTAGATACTATGCAATTAACAAGTGATCCAGATGTCAGCTGTAGGCAGTTAAGATCTAGATCAGACTGTCTTGAACTCCGGTTCTAGCCCCTTCCGCCTCTCTGAAGAATTCCACAGATCCCCAAGGGACCCCAGGCTCTCAAGGTGCAGATCCAAGACCCCTCTCTTTCACTCCACATGACCCATCGCTCGATCTCCACACCTAAGAGATCCACGCACACCAAGGTCCATGAACGTGGCAGATTCTTCCGCCCCGGGGGAGGGGCCCCGCGAAGCATCCCCCAGCACGGATAACGCTGGGCTTTCTTATTTTAAAATGCTGACTCGCCTCCTCACCTCCAACTGCCCAAACTCCCCCACTTACTGGTTTCTCCCTCTCTTTCCTTTTCTGACGCTCCTCCTCTCTATCCCCCAGATGTCCAGATGCTTTTCCTTCTATTTTGCAGAGCCGTTCCACCACTCAGCTGCTCCAAACTACAAGTGCACACACCAAACCTGTCAGGGTACTTGCCAGGCAAAAAGACTCCCACTTAATAGGACCAACCTTCTACAGAAAGGAGGTGTCATCATAAAGATCGCGGTGCGCGAGCCTCTCACTGTCGCGGCCTCTCTCGTTGCGGAGCACAGGCTCCAGACGCGCAGGCTCAGTAGTTGTGGCTCACGAGCCTAGTTGCCCCGCTGCATGTGGGATCTTCCCAGACCAGGGCTTGAACCCATGTCCCTTGCATTAGCAGACAGAGTCTCAACCACTGCGCCACCAGGGAAGCCCCTTAAAAAAGGTTTTCTGAGGGGCTTCCCTGGTGGCGCAGTGGTAGAGAGTCCGCCTGCCGATGCAGGTGATAGTGAGGCCCGCGTGCGCAAAAAAAAAAAAAAAAAAAAAATGGTTTCATGAGGCTACAGCCTGATGCCACTTGGGCGGGATCAGGGTGATGATACTACATACTTTTTTTTTTATAAATTGTACCTAGAAAGTGTGTACCAATTTGTGTTCCTTTTATTTTTTTTATTATTATTTTTTAAATGCTTCTTTTTCTAAAATTAATTAATTAATTTTTAGCTGTGTTGGGTCTTCGTTTCTGTGTGAAGGCTTTCTCTAGTTGTGGCAAGCGGGAGCCACTCTTCATCGCAGTGCGCGGGCCTCTCGCTATCGTGGCCTCTCTTGTTGAGGAGCACAGGCTCCAGACATGCAGGCTCAGTAGTTGTGGCTCCCGGGCCTAGTTGCTCCGCAGCATGTGGGATCTTCCCAGACCAGGTCTCGAACCTGTGTCCCCTGCATTGGCAGGCGGACTCTCAACCGCTGCACCACCAGGGAAGCTGATACTACATACTTCTAATTCACTATCCACAGGCTGAGCCCTGAACTGTCTTTCAGGCAGACCGACCTAGGAGAATATCCGCTAACATCTGACACCCTTCCTTCCTCCCTGGCTGAGTCCAGCCTTTCTCTCCTGACTGTCTTCCTTCCTCGGTGAGCCAGGCTCCTTCTCCTCTTCCTTGGCTGAGTCTCTGGGCCATGTCTGTGGAAAGTGGAGGAGGCCATGGGAGTTTAGCTTGGAGCATCTGCTCACAGGTATCCTCCTGGAGTGGGGGTCGGGGGCTCTCCCCTCCTGAAACTCTCCCACAATGAGCCCCACCAGTCTGAGCACCTGGATTTGGGGGCTCAACTGGTGAGTCTTCACTGCTGGTCCCAGAGTGTGAACTTGATGCAGGAATGAGGAGGAAGGAAGCAGGGAAATAGCCGGGGAAAGTGATGCAGTTTGACAAGGTGTGGGGGGAGCAGCGGCATCCAGGTGAGAACTGGCCTCTCACCCTGCTCTCCAGCCGGCGCTGGCCTACAGAGAAGCTGCAAGGGATGATGGGTGCAATTGCTCAGGGGTGAGCTTCGGCTCGGAGTGGGAAATGACTTGCCTTGGTTCTCACAGAGAAGAGAGTTCGGTCTTGTGTGCCTTGAGGTGTGGCCGGGGGGATCACAGTGGAAAGCAAAACATGGGGAGAGGGGTCTGTGGGCAAATTCTTCACACAGATTCTTGAGCTGAGTTTTGGGGATGGCTGCTTGCAGGCGGATCCACTTTGCCGGGTGGTCAGTGCGGGTGGGAAGGGGCTGAGTTAAAGGAAAGCTCCCTCCTGGCAGAGGGAGCAAGTCGTGTGATCCAGGCAGGGTGGCTGAATACCCAGCCTGTCTGGTGAACCACAAACAATCCCATGAGGCTGGATTGGAAGGGGCAAAGTGAAAGATGAGGCTTTCTTGAGCTCTGCTAAGGCATCTGTGCTTTGTCTTATAGGCCACAGTCATTGGAGGGTTTTTAAGCAGGTAAGTGACAATGTCAGGTGTGCACCTTAGAAAGACGCCCTTGGCTGCCCAGGGCCGATGGGGAGTAGGGGGGTCAGTTAGGTGTCTGTTACATCATCTAAGCAAAAATGGTGGCATGGGATTGTCGGGGTGATGGAAAGGAGCAAACAGGTCTTTCAGACATCAAAGAGGTGGAATCTATAAAACAAGCGTAGGGAGCAAACGTGAGAGGTAATATGTATACATCTAGCTCATTCCATTGGGTGAATAAACCACATTTTTAGATCTCCATTCTCCTAATGGTTATTTCCACTTTCTCACTATTACAAAATAGGTCTGCAACAAACATCTTCGTACAAACATCTTCATACCTGTCTCCCTGTGCACCTGGAACTCCCTTTAGAGTGGTTACCTAGAATTGGTTTTGCTGTGTCGTGAGGTCTGACCACCTTCGAATCTACTAGATATTCTCAAACTCCTCCGCAAGGTGATTGTACCAACACACCCTCCCATCAACAAGTATAGGAGTTCCTTTCCCCCATTGCTTATGAATCTGTTACAATCAGACTTGCAAGATACTGCCAATTTAACCAGTGTGAAACGGAATCTCTCTGTTGTTGCAATTTGCTTCCCTGAATCCTAGTGAGATTAAGCCCATTTTTATACGATTATTCACCACCCTGCTTTCTTCTTCTGTGAACTGCCTCTTCATATGCTTGGCCCAATTCTGTTGAGCTGTTTTTTTCCTTCCTGATTTGCTGGAGTTCTTTATATATTCTGGATACTAATCTTTTGGTAGTTAGATATCTTTTCTCTAAAAGCAAAAGTAAACAAATGGGACCTAATCAAACCCACAAGCTTTCACGTAGCAAAGGAAACCATAAGCAAAATGAAAAGACTACCTATGCACTGGGAGAAAATATTTGCAAATGATGCAATCAACAAGGGCTTAATTTCCAAAATATACAAACAGCTCATACAACTCAATAACAACAACAAAAAAAAACCCAACCGAAAAATGGACAGAAGACCTAAATAGACATTTCTCCACAGAAGACATACAGATGGCCAATAGGCACAAGAAAAGATGCTCAACATCGCTAATTATTAGAGTAACGCAAATCAAAACTACAATGAAGTATCACCACACACTGGTCAGAATGGTTATCGCCAGAATGTCTACAAATAAGAAACGTTAGAGAGGGTGTGGAGAAAAGGGAACCCTCTTGCACTGTTGGTGGGAATGTAAATTGGTGCAGCCATTATGGAAAACTGTGTGGAGGTTCCTCAAAAAACGAAAAATAGAGTTGCCATATGATGAAATAATGAATGAAATAATGCCATTTTCAGCAACATGGATGGACCTAGAGATTATCATAGTAAGCAAAGTCAGTCAGAAAGACAAATACCATGTGATACCACTTATATGTGGAATCTAAAATATGACACAAATAAACTTATCTACGAAACAGAAACAGACTCACAGACATAGAGAACAGACTTGTGGTTGCCAAGAGGGAGGGAGTGTCGGGGAGGGAAGTTATCTGGGAGTTTGGGATTAGCAGATGCAAACTATCATATACGGAATGAATAAACAACAAGGTCCTACTGTACAGCACAGGGAACTATATTCAATATCCTGTGATAAACCATAATGGAAAAGAATGTGAAAAAGAATATATATATGTATAATTGAATTGCTTTGTTGTACAGCATAAATTAACACGATATTGTAAACCAACTATACTTCAATAAAATTAAAAAAATAAAAATGTCTTTTCTCAGTCTGTCACTTGTTTTTTCCATTTCATTTATAAAAGTCTGTCAGGCAGAAGTTTCAAATTTCAATATATCCCAACATTACAAAATTTTCCTTTATAGTTTGTAGTTAATGTATCTTGATAAAAATTTGATAAATTTTTTCTATGCTGACAGTATAAAAATATCCTTCTATATTTCTTTTTCTGAAAATTAAAAAAATGACTTTTTTCACATTTAGTAGATCTTTCATCTCCTCGGATTGTGTGTGCGTGTGGTGTGTGTGTATATACAATGTGAGGAAAAGGCCTAATTTTACTTTTTTTCTAAATGGCTAATCAATTTTTCCAGTACCATTTATAGAATAATTCATCTAATCATTTATTATTTATAGAATAATTCATTATACTGATTTGTAATTCTGTTACATGTAAGCTATGTTTATGGGTTTATTTCTGGCCTTTATATCCTATTCCATGGTTTATTTATTCCTGGAGCAATACCACCCTGTTTTTAATTATAATAGCTTTATAATAATTCCTCATATCTGGCAAGCGAAGCCTCCCTATCTTGTTCTTTCAAAATTTCCTTGGCTTTTCTTGGCCCTCTTTCCTTCCATATTAACTTTAAGATAATCTTATCAAGTTCTGTGATAAAATCCTTTGGGATTTTAGTGGGAATGGCATTGAATTTATAGACAGAAGTGGGGAGAATCACTATTTTTAAGATGTAGAGTCCTCCCATCCATAGATGTGCTATATCACTTCTATTATTTAAATCTGCCCTTCAAAACAGTTTTACATTTTTCTCCTTAGAGGTCCTGAGCATTTTTTGGTTAAATTTAATGCCAGATACCATGATTTGTCATTTTAAAGAAAATACATCTGATGTTTCACCACTGAGTACAACATTTGCTGCATGTTTTCCAAAGATACCCTTTATTAAGGAAGATCTCCCTATCCCTAATGCTCTAGGAGTTGTTTTTAATATGAAGCTTTAAAAAATTTTTTTATTTATTATTTAATTTTGGCTGCGTTGGGTCTTCGTTGCTGCACGCAGGCTTTCTCAAGTTGAGGCGAGCATGGGCTCTAGGTGCACGGGCTTCAGTAGTTGTGGCACGCAGGCTCAGTACTTGTGGCGCACGGGCTTAAGTTGCTCCGTGGCATGTGGGATCTTTCTGGACCAGAGCTCGAACTCGTGTTCCCTGCATTGGCAGGCGGATTCTTAACCACTGCGCCACCAGGGAAGTCCCTAATATGAAGTTTTGACTTAAAATATAAGTAAGTTTGAATTTTATCAAATGTTTTTTCATATAGTTTTTCTTTTCTCTCTCTGGTAATATGGTGAATTACATTAGACATTTTCCTGAAGTTGAATCTTCCTTGCAGTTCTGGGATAAGCTTTACTTGGCCAGGACAGATAGATAGATAGATAGATAAAAAGATGGATGGATAGGTTACCACATTCAATTTGCAGGACCATCTGGGCGAGGGCTGTAAGGGAAAGGGCACTGTTGTAGAAGACATTTATGAAGGGTTGGTGTTTCCTAGGCTTGTTGATGCCTAAAGCTGGCTCTTTCTCTCCTTGGATTTTCTCAGAGCCCCAACTTCTCCATTGGGATCTCCAGCTGCAATGCCTATGGCATGGAGACATCTTGACTCCAGCTGGCTGTCTGGTCTTCTCCAGCAGATCCTGTCTATTTGGGCCTGTCCCCCAGAGGGCAGACTCCCTTCTCTTCACCTCCTTCCCTCCGGCCCTTTGCTTCCTTGCCCACCGTCAGCAGAGGGCAGCTCCCTAAGACAGCCCTTGTTCCTCACTCTCCCTCTGCTGCTAGGCAGCTCACCATGACTTGCCTTTAGGTTTCTCAGGTACTTGTATGCCTTTATTACTCCCAGTCCTGGGAGCCGCTCAAGTCCTCTGAGCGGTCCTCGTCAAGCCCCCCTCACTTGGTTTGAGGTTAAAAGGAAGCACCTGCCTACAGGCCCATCTCCTAAGACATCCTCCTTTCTTCCAGGCCTCTCCAATTCGTACCCTTTTAGCAGCTCAACCTGGTGAAGCCCAGCACCGGCAGAAGTGGTTTCACAAAACCTTAGCTCACCCTGCAGAAGTGAGTGAGGTCGTTTGGCATCTTGTTTAGGAATGGGAAAGCATTTGGCAACTGCATCTAGTTCTTGGTCCCGGGACCCTCAGCGGAAGCGGAGATGGAGAAAGTCCCATTTTAATATCCTGTTACACATTTTTCTAGAGCATGACTTATTTGGTCTGTTTTAAAATTTATTGGCATAGAATTGGTCATAGAATTCTTTAAAGAGTTGAAAAAATTCTACTGTATCCGTAGTTCTATCCTCTTTTTCATTCTGAATATCTGTGCCTTCTCCATTTCTTTCTTGATCCATCTTGCCAGAGCTGATGATCTATTAGTGTTTTTAGAGAACAATAAAGATTCTTTTTTGGCATTCCATTTAATTTATACTCTCTCCTTTGTTACTTTTTAATTGTGAAATAAATCATACATACAAAAAAGTGCATATAAAGTATGTGTATGCTTTAGGAATAATAGTAAAATGAACGACTGTGTATCCACGACTGAGTTTAAGAAATTGAGTGCCGGGATCAGGGAAGCCACATACACATGCCCCTCCACATCCCAGAGCAATCACTGTCCTAAATGTTGTATTAAACATCCACTTACTTTTCTTCCCCCTCAACAAACAGCAAATATTTATTGAGCACCTATTATGTGCACAGGCACTGTTCTAGAACACCCCACCCCCGCCCGCCAAAGTCATCCGTTTACACTTTACAAATGCTTTTCACGTGCCTATGTATTACTAAACAATATATGCTCTGTTTAGCAATTAAAAAAAAATTTATTTATTTTTGGCTGCATTGGGTCTTCGTTGCTGTGCCTGGGGTTTCTCTAGTTGCGGCGAGCGGGGCTACTCTTTGCTGTGGTGCGCGGGCTTCTCGTTGCGGCGGCTTCTCTTGTTACAGAGCACGGGCTCTAGGAGCCCGGGCTTCAGTAGTTGTGGTGCGTGGGCTTCAGTAGTTGTGGCTCACAGACTCTAGAGCACAGGCTCAGTAGTTGTGGTGCACGGGCTTAGTTGCTCCGCGGCATGTGGGATCTTCCCGGAGCAGGGCTCTAACCCGTGTCCCCTGCATTGGCAGGCAGATTCTTAACCACTGCGCCACCAGGGAAGTCCTTAGCGTTTTTTTTTTTAAAGGACCCCGGGTGACCAGAATTGAATGAATCAAAATCCTTGCTTCGTGGCATACCCTCATCTCTGGTAGGACACCTTTCTCTCCTCCTCTCCTCCCTCCCTCTCATCTTCTCTTCCTTTCTTCCACCCCTTCCATTTTCTTTCTTTTAATGTAAAAAACACCTGTGGCTCCACCAACAGAAGGCAGGACCTTAATAATAGCCCAAATCAAGCTACACTCCCTAATCCGAGTAACTATCACCCTGAATTCTCTCTTTACTGTTCTCTTGCTTTGCTTATTTTGTTGTACTGTATTTTAATCGCTTTCTCAAAAAGCCTATTTTAAATTTTGGTTGTTTTAACTTTATAAAGAGGACATCATGCTGTATGTCACCTTTGGCAGTTTTTCTTTTTTTTTTACTTATTATCATGATTAAGTTAATCTGTATTATCAAGTTCACTGTATTTAATTTGTTTTTTTGTTATGGTTATATATATATAAAATGTAAAATTTACTAACTTTTTTTTTTTTTTGCGGTACGCGGGCCTCTCACTGTTGTGGCCTCTCCCGTTGTGGAGCACAGGCTCCGGACGCACAGGCTCAGCCGCTCCGCGGCATGTGGGATCTTCCTGGACCGGGGCACAAACCCGTGTCCCCTGCATCGGCAGGCAGACTCTCAACCACTGCGCCACCAGGGAAGCCCTATTTTAACTATTTTTAAGTGTACAAATTCAGTGGCATTTAAGTACATACATAGTGTCGTGCAACCGTCACCACCACCCAAATCCAGAACTTTTTTCACCTTCTCGAACTGAAACACCAATTAATTCGATTTGACTCTACTGCACATTTTGGGAATACACCATAGATTATTCATTCATTTCTGTGTTGATGAACAACAAGGGTCTTTGCAGGGTTTTGCTATTGTGAACAGCCTGTTAATGATCACTCTTGTAATACCTACTGATAAACACGTGTTCCCTGTAGTGTTAAGTATGGGAATGTTCAGCTTTAGGAGATAAAGTCAAGGGTTTTGCAAAGCGGTTGCACCAATTCCCACTCCACTGCAATGTGCAAGAGATACCACAGATACACCTGCTCACCAACACTTGGCGTGCCAGCTTGAGATTCTGACAAATGGCGGTATGAAAGCTTTGAAAACCAATTGTTATGTTACAACTTGGAGGGGAGGCTTCCTAGTGCCTGCCCTTGGGTTCTCCTTGAACTCTCAACTTTCAAGACCCTTTTAGAGACTTGAGTCTTGCAGAGATTCTCAAAAGGACATTTCCTGCCTTTCCTCCCCAGTTGTAAAAATCATACATATTATTTGTAGAAAACTTGAAAAGTACAATAAAAGTCACTTTTGATCTCATAACTGTTTTTAACATTGGTTTGTATAATCTTCCTTTTAAATGCACAAAGTTGGAATCATACTAGTTGTACAGTTTTGTGAGCTTTTCTCCTCTGCTTAACCATATTCAAATCATAATTCACATTGTTGTTAAATATTCTTCTAAAAGGCGATTTTTAGTGACATGTAATCCCACCATTTGAATGTACCATAACGTTAACCAATTGTTGAACTTTTAAAAATGTTTGTACACAATGTATCAACTCAACAAATAGCCTTGTCCATAAATCATTGCATGTATTCAGAATTATTTCTTTGTAGAATACCTAAAAGTGGAATTGCTGGAGATTGTAAATTTTGAAAAAAGATCTTCCTAACAAACGCACCTCACGTGTCATATAACAGCTAATTAGGGTGTGCATTTATATTAATCAGAAACATCTGTGTTACCAAGCCAAGCTTCTGGCTAACACGAGATAATGGTGTTAACTACTACAGTCTGAAAGAACATTCTAGTCCAAAGCAAAGAAGATTGGCCCTTGAGTTTACCTAGGGAAATACCTTCCGTAAGACTTTTTGAAATCTTGATAATAGGCTGGTGATTCCAGGGCCACATTTTGTGGGTCCCTGGCATCATGGGATCCTATATTTAGAAGCCTCGGCTAGGATGGTCCCTGGTCCCCATATCCCATAAAAGCAAGATGGGGGTGTTTTGAATGTTAGTGTATAGGGTCCATGCCAGGTACTGCGAAAAGGCCATTGCTTTAGGCAAATTCCATAAGAGATGGGTGTGGTACCAGGAATGGCTCATCAGGCAGGTGAGCTGAGGGCTCTCTTGGGGGAGTGGGAGTAACACTGTGGCCATCCTGGTCCCAGACTCTAACCTACTTGATCCTCATGGCCTGAGAAACTGGCAGGACAGATTTTATTATCCCATTGTACAAATGAGGAGACTGGGAACCAGAGGTTAAGTGACTCTAACCTACTTGACTCTAACCTACTTGATCCTCATGGCCTGAGAAACTGGCAGGACAGATTTTATTATCCCATTGTACAAATGAGGAGACTGGGAACCAGAGGTTAAGTGACGTCTTTGACTTGACTCCTCTGTGTAGCCTCAAAGACAGTTTTGGACACCAATTCCAGCACTCCCTCTACTGTCCCATGATGTCCTGTGGGACAGACTGGCTGCCAAGTCCTGAACCAGGCTCTGGCATCATATCACAGATTCCCGAAGCTAGAGGGGAAGGGGGCTGAAAGTGCCTGGCAACTCTTTGGAAGAAGGGACTTGAGTCTTTGGACACTCGGCTCAGTAACCTAGAGAAGGGCCCAACTGGCTCTTCAGGGGACATTATCCCAAGGGAGGGATCAGGTGACGAGTTACTCACTGTGTAGCCTTGGGCAAGTCCTTCCGTCCTGGGGGCCTCCGGTCTCCTGTTCTGTGAAACAGGTACTGGATTAGCAGGTCTCTGAAAGTTCCTATTGGAGAGAAAGTCCTCAGGCTCTGCACTGCCTGCAGCGTCCACTCTGCAGGGAGGTCGGGGCCCTTGCGGCACCCAGCAGGGATCTATCTCCACGGCAGGGCTTTCATCTCGGAGAGGAGCGTTTGTTCCGTGTCGCTCTCTGTGCCTGAAGCTGAAGATGTGGTTCTGCTGTTCCTGGGATTCCACTTGCCAAGAATCCTAGGGGCCTCCACTACCTATCTGCGAGGGTCTAGCAGGGGCGTCTTCCACAGACACAGAACTGGCATCACCACTGTAGATGCGCAAGATGGCGACCCTCCTTCAAACCTCGGCTCAAGACTTTCCCTGGCTGATCAGCTTAAAATAATAAGCAGCTGGAATTTCCCTCTGCTTATTAAAGTAGAATGAGTGATAGAGGGAGTGAGAACAGCTAGAAAGCATCCAGACTTCCTGCCAGGCTCTTGTACCTTGCCCAGTGGGCTTCAAAAAACGTCAAGCCACGGGAACTTTTGTTCAAACCAAACTTTAGCTGGAAGAGAAAATGGGTTGGTCCCTGGGGTCTTCTCCCGAACCCCGACAGCTCCAAGGAGCTCAGCTGTGCATCCCGGCAGGCTCAATGCATTCTCCTAACTCCTCGTGGGCTCTGGGAGATCCCCTGAGCCCTCTTATCCAACCCTCTGCAGCTGGTAAGCCAAGGGTTGGGCCTTGATGGAGGCCCTTTTGTTTGCAAGTCACAGGATTCTATCAATACTAAACTGGCTTAAGCAAAAAGGTGAATTGATTGGGAGAGCAGAGGGGGTGGGTCACACAACACAGGGCAGGACAGCATCACAAAGGTCTGTAGCTGACAGGAACCCAGGCTCCCTCCCCCTCTCCCCTTCTCTTCGCGGCTGCTCTGTCTCTGTCTCTCTGTCTCCCTCTGACTTTCTCTCTCACATTTAGATCAGCTGATTCCACTAGCATCTGGCCCCAGGTCCTTGATTAATTTTGGTCACTAATGGGCTGATTCCCCTCTCTGAGATGTGTCTTCAACTTTGCCTGCCTTCTGTGGTCCACATTCTGGACTAGAGACTCTCGACATTTTTCTGCTTCAAACCCATGGCTGAGACCATCAAGGAGGGCTGCTTACTCCTCTCAGTAAAGTACATTCTCTGTGTCCTGGCTGTCGACTCCCCCCCCCTGCCTATGAGAAAGCAGAAGGGTGGGTGTGTGATTAAGAAACAGATTCACAGACATAGAGAAGAAACTTACAGCTACCAAAGGGGAAAGGCGTGGGGGAGGGATAAACTAGGAGTATGGAATGAACAGATACAAACTACTGTACATAAAATAGCAACAAGGATTTACTGTATAACACAGGGAACTATATCCAATCTTGTAATTACCTATAGTGGAAAATAATCTGAAAAAATATATATATAACTGAATCACTTTGCTGTACATGGGAAACTAACACAATATTGTAAATCAACTCTACTTCAGTAAAAAAAAAATGTGATGATGCTGTAGGTGTAACTTTGAATCCTCTCCAGTTTATACAGTTAAATAAACCATTCCCAAACTTTGACATCTGTCAGTAACAAATTATTTGCTCCGCACTTCACAGCCAATCACTGCCTATCAGAGGGTCACCACTCCTACCTGTAACTTCTCCTTCTAGGTGATTGAAGGTTTAGTTTCAATATAATACAAAATGAAGGATGGGAGGATGGGTCCGAGTGTTGGCCTCTAAGTACTGAAGCTTTGTGTGTTTTAAATAGCACATGGACGGCCCGTGTGTGTGTGTGTGTGTGTGTGTGTGTGCGCGCATTTCGAGACTGCCTGGAAGAGCTTTGGCAGATCTGTCCGCCGACCTCGGGCCACTTCTCTGGGTGCAGATGGAGGGCAGGTGCTGTGATTTCAGAGCAGAGGGAACCAATTACAGTTTTTTCCCCCTCCTTCTTCTCCTTCAAGGAGACTCGGTTTTAATTTCCTTTGTCATTATCCTGCTTATTGCTAAACATAGCTGATGGCTGGTTCCTCTTTGATTTCTCCTTTCAACAAGTCTCCTTTCCCACCTCCTTTCATTTTCATTGTTTTGTATTTAGCCCCAGACGGTTGAGAAAATATGCAATGCGTGCAGCCATGCAAGCCTCATCACTTGTTTTGGGTTGATTTCAGGCACTAGGGCAGCATCCTTCTGGGCCCTTGGGAAGGAGTGCAGCTAGAGCATTAACAGACTTGATACTCATCTCCAAGTTTGGGGAGAGAGCAGACCCTGTGTTTAAAAGTTTGAGTTGAAGGGGCCTAGGAAGGCCTCTGCTCCTCCCATCTCGGCCTCGCACATTCTGTTGCAGTGACTGAGAGTCCCATTCATTTGTTCATTCGTTTGTTCATTCATTCATTCAACAAATATTTATTGACCACCTGCAGTGTGTCAGATCTGTGCTAGGGCTAGGGATTCCATGGTAAATCAGAGCAGCCATGGCCCCTGTTCTCAAGCAGTCTGCCTCCTTTTAAATTATAAAACCTTATAGAGAGTTGCCTGTACCCGGCTTTCATGAATTGATTTAGTTTAATGGCTTTCTGGCTGTTGCAGAATTTCTACGCAGAGCAGAACCTGGGCTGGGGCAGGGGCCTGGCAGGTTGTAAGGATGCGCTTGGGGATGGGAGGTCTGCAGCATGCGGATGAAGGGCTGGGAAGCCAGGAGGAGGGAGAAGGAGAGTGTGTGTTCCCTGGCAGGGTGTGGGTTACCGTAGTTGAGAAAATTGAAGCAGAAAAGGCCTTTGAGATAACTGAGTTGATCTCTTTAATTTCATCTTGAGGACAACTGGGCTGAGGGCAGGTCCTGCTGGTGAGGAGTGTTACCCTTTTCTCTGTCCTTCACACTCTGGTATCACATGTTAAAGTCCCTTCACGGCTCATGCACAGACCTCAATTATGTTCAGCCCGGCTGCCGGGAGAGCCGTGAGCAGAAAGGTCAGACATACGGTGCCCCTGACTAGTGCTGACTTGATGGCCTGGCCGCTCCATCCAACGGTTCCCTGGCTATGGGCCCTGAATGAGCAGGGTGTGGACTTCTACCTGGGCTTCAGGCGCCCGGGTCACTGTGCTCCCTGGCGCTTAGATCACTGAAACTTTGGGGACAAAGCCTGCTCCAGTTGCCAAGACTTGATCTTGGGACTTGGCCCAGAGCCCCCACGGAGCCTGGTCCGGAGGAAGGACTCGGTGCCTCCCCAAGCACTGTGCACTGTTTTTCGGGCCCAACTCTCCTGCTGCAGTCAAACCCTTCTTCTGACCCTTTCCATCTAGTGCTCTGTGCTGAGGGCCTAAACAGATTGTCCAGGCCCTTGTTACTTCCTCAAACCCACTGCCCTAATTCTGTCTGTCATCTGTCTTTTGTTCTGCCCGTTTTGTCCTCTGTGCTGGCACTATTTCTCCGGGAGCTGGAGAGATAAGGTCTCAGTGAATGTCACCTAGGAAGGAGCTTCCTGTAGGAGTGTATTTGTTTCCTAGGGCTGCTGTAACAAAGCATCACAAACTGGGGGTTTCCCTGGTGGTGCAGTTGTTAAGAATCCACCTGCCAATGCGGGAGACACAGGTTCGACTCCTGGTCCAGGAAGATCCCACATGCCACGGAGCAACTAAGCCCGTGCGCCACAACTACTGAAGCCTGCCTGCCTAGAGCCGGTGCTCCGCAACAAGAGAAGCCACTGCAATGAGAAGCCTGTGCACCGCGATGAAGAGTAGCCCCTGCTCACCGCAACTAAAGAAAGCCCACACACAGCAATGAAGACCCAATGTGGTCTAAAATAAGAAATTAAGAATTAAAAACATTTTTTTTCAAAGCATCACAAACTGGGAGGGCTTAAAACAACAAATTTATCCTCTCACAATCAAGGTGTTGGCAGGACCACACTTCTCTGAAGAGCTGGGCAGAATCTTTCCCTTGCCTTCCTCTGGCAGGGGCCTGGCATTTGCTGGTGATCCTTGGCCCTTCTTGGCCTTCAGCTACAGCACGTGTCTCTTTCTCCCTCATCACACAGCTGTCTTCTCCTCCTGTGTCTCTGTCTCTCCTTCTCATAAGGACACCAGCCATATTGGATTACGGGTCACCCTACTCCAGCACGACCTCATCTCAGCCAATGGCCTGTGCAAGGACCCTATTTCCAAATAAGGTCACATCCTGAGGTGTAGGGGATTAGAACTTCAATATTTCTTTTGGGGGGACACAGTTCAATCCATAACCCATAACAAGCAGAGCTCACCGAGTAGATGGAGGGCATGTGGGTGGGTGTTTTGCCTGCAGGGTATGTGAACCTCTTCATTATCTACACTCCTGTGGCCAGTGATCACCAAGGTGGGGGGCACCCAGGGTTTTGTAGGCCTTGAGGCATATGCAGCTTGGGGGTTCTCTTTAAGAAAAAGAATACACAGTTATGAATACAAAATTAGGTATAAAGTTGTACCTATACCTGTATCTATCCATCAGTTTATTTACTATATTTTATGATGTCTTGACATCTTACAAAAACCTTTGTGGCTGAGGAGAGACTGCCCCTCCTGGGGCCTAGCCAATTCTTAGAGAGCAGGCCTTTGATATGCGAACTAACCGATGCAGAGCCAGACCCCCTCCACCTGGGCCTTGCACCCCAGAGGCAATATTTCTCTGCCTTAATCATTCCAGGGCCTGGTATCAGGAATCTGGGGACAGCCCCTATGTCCAAAACCTGCTGGAATGATTTAAACTAGCCAATCCTAAGCTGTTCACCCTGCCCACACTGCCTTTCCCATGGAAACCTCAATAAAGGTCACGGTGTAAGCACTTCCTCACTACTGTCTTCTGCCTCCTGAGCCTGGTGCTTTACCATGTGGCCCTGCATGGTGAGCCCTGCCTCCTGTCCCTAGGACCTCTGAGTGCAAGAAACTGTCTTCCTGAGCCTCTTCTCTGTCTCCTCTTGTGGCCGTACCCGACTGACCATCTCATAAAAATACAAAACAAGACTGAATGCTTATTTAGAATAAGATAATAAATTATAAGAAAACAGAAAATTTAAAAAGCTGACAAATACCCAAACATCACAAAATCCAGAATCGTAATGTGGACATTGTTGTTCCCCTGTGCAGATGTCCTTTACCAGGGAAGGATGGGGCACGGTGGGGCGGCTAGCCTGGAGGGATCTGGAGGAGGCCTAGGGGTAGTATGCGGGCCTCTCACTGTTGTGGCCTCTCCTGTTGAGGAGCACAGGCTCCGGACGTGCAGGCTCAGCGGCCATGGCTCACGGGCCCAGCCGCTCCGCGGCATGTGGGATCTTCCCGGACCGGGGCACGAACCCGTGTCCCCTGCATCGGCAGGCGGACTCTCAACCACTGCGCCACCAGGGAAGCCCCAATATTGTTTCTTTTAAATTAATGTTTACTGGAGTATAGTTGCTTTACAATGTTGTTAGTTTCTGCTGTATAGCAAAGTGCATCAGTTATACATGTACATATATCCCCCTTTTTAGATTCTTTTCCCATATAGTTCATTACAGAGTATTGAGTAAAGTTCCCTGTGCTATACAGTAGGCTCTCATTAGTTGTCTGTTTTATATATAGTAGTGTATATATGTCAGTCCTAATCTCCCAGTTTATCCCTCCTCCATCCTCTCCTCCTTGATAACCGTAACTTTTCTACATCTGTGTGTCTCAATATTTTAACTGGTATGGCCACATTGCTATATATGGACCACAACTTCATGCCGGATATAAGGACAGCTCCTCCCTGTTCCCATGCTGGGTACCCTCAGCCCAAAGGTAAGTCAGGGGGGGCTCTGTGAGGAAGGTTTGGTGGCGTTGACCATAGCTGCAGGTGATGGAGAGGGAGCCTGCCTGGGACAGCTCTCGGGTTTTCTATTCTAGGGAGAGGCAGTCTGCAGCAGAATATCTGAGAAAACTATTGTTCCCCAGGAAATCAACAGAATTGAACTCTCATTCAAACATCATGAGGGGAGGCATACAGGTCTTTAAAAGTCAGAAAGAGTTGGGACTTGATGATTTAGAAGGGATCCCAGGGACAGCTCTTTCCCAGACACAGTGTTAGCCCACCTGCCTGGCAGCAAGTGTGGGCAGGTGAAAAGGGGAAACGTGGGGAGGGAATATGCAGGTTCAGTTTAGACTCATTCAGCGTGAGAGCTGGAGAAATGGAAGTCCAGAGAGGCAAAGGGACTTGCTGAATGTCATATGACTTCCTATTTTGACTCACTTGGGCTTTTAATAGGAGTTCTCCCTAAGATAGCTTATGTAAAGAGATGAAAGGAATTAAAAAATGGGTAACCTTGAGGCAGTGCTAAGAGAGCACTGGGCTTGGAGTTTTCTCTCACATTCCACCGGCAAGAATTTGGACACAGGGTCACACCTAAGTGCAGATGAGTCTGGGAAATAACCAGGTAGTCATATGCTGGGCTACACTGCTAATGCTCTGGAGGAGGGGAAAGGGATTTTGATTGACAGCTGGCATTCTCTACCACGAGCTAGAAGAAATGGTCAAAAAAAAAAAAAAGTCTGCAAGGCTGTGGTTGCTATTGAGCTCTTCTAGGTTTGATTTGATTCAATATCATCTCAGTGGTGATGCACTTCAGGAAACTCAAAAGACACAGTAGGGGCAAGAAAGGGGAAGTTTGAATCGTGTGTTTATTAAGCACCTAATATGCGCCCAGCCCTGTGCTATCAATTGAGGGGATATCTAAAAAAAATGTTATCCCCATCCTCATGGGCCCTTATAGTGTATAGTTTCCAAAACACACTTGGAAAATAAAGGACACCCAAACCATGTGTTGCAGACCAGGAATGCATAGAAATTCTGGACCAGACCTCATTTCTGCCCATCCAGGCATCTGTGCGCACACCAGGCTGGCTCTGTGCTTGGCTCTGGGGTTAAGAGAAGTCATGAGTCCTGCCTTCTAGGGACTCACTGTCTCATAGGAGAGGGTCACCCAGGAGCATGACAAGCTATAAAACACAATGAAGAGCCTTCAATGCCACCAGAGAGACCCAGAGGGCGTCACATCTAGATTGGGGTGGTGGTGGAGGCAATCAGGGAAGGCTTCCTAGAGGAGGTGACATTTGATTGAGTCATTTGAAGGATGATCCAACTGGTTATGAGGAGGTAGGATGAGGCATTCCAGTGGGGAGAGAAGGCAAAAGCAGAGTTGGGGTGACGGGAGAGTATCGAGTGGGCGGGGGGTATGAAGGAAATATTGATTTAGCTGTGGGACAGGGAGTATGTTTGGGAAGTGAGGGTCTCGCCTCTCCCTGTGGAAGAGGGCTGGCTCCTTTCTCCTGGGATGGTGGTGGTGAGGCTGTAGAAGCAGACCAAGCTCTGTTGGTTGGATACTCCCACATAGGACTGGGAGTCTGCAGACAGACATGAGGAGGTGGGGATGCTTAGGGGTTATTCATGGAGGCTGTAGGGCTGTTGGATGGTGGCAAGTGCCCATCAGTGGTGTGGTGGTGTCAGCTGTGGCATCCTGGCTGGACCACCCCCTGGTACACATGACTTTATCTCTGCCTTTTGCCGGCAGACCTCCCAGCTTCCCATTGATTCTATGAGCTCCCTCATGTCTTCCTGATAGGTTCTTTCTGCCTTAAATTAGCCACAGTCACTTTCTGTGGTTGGGAACCAAGAACCCTGATGTGGAATGGTCAGCTGGGGCTATGGTCAGACGATGGGGCTTTTAATGCCAGGGTGAAGAGGACTACAGACAATGGGGAGCCATGGGTCGTGAATGAGCAAAGTAGTGACTTGCTTCACAGATCCAGGAAGAGTCATCAGTAGATCAGAATTGGGGGGAACAAAGCTTCAGGAGCAGTGGGGAGCTGAAGCAGGGCAGAGCTAGTGACAAAGAGGAGACACTGTGACAAGGGTCGCTGAAGTAGAATTAGTAGAATCGACAGGATTTTGCAACTGGCTGGATATGACAGGAGAGTGGGGAGAACTTTCCACAGAGACCACATACTGTGGCCTATTTCCTCTCTATGGTCTTCTCAATAACCATCTCATCTGTTTCAATTTATGGTCGTGGAGGGAAGGTTGTAGATCGAGGCGGGTCAGCCTAGCTCTCTGGCCTCGTCTGGGAGGTAGGCTCCCCTTGAAGCCGTACTCTGCATGTGAGCAGACAGGAGGCTTAGGAATGATTAGCTTTTAAGGGGAGGGGAAGAAAGCGACCCTTAATTCCTCTTTAATAACATATGTCAGTAGGTAACGTTTTCAATATGTCACTGTGTCTGCAGCTCCGGTCAGCAGGTCACTATCATTTTTGAGCAATAAACAAAAGACTGCTTTTAATTACTTCTGTGAAATTGCCTGACCCATGCATGAGTAAATATTCATTATGCAGAAAGAGGCATTTTCTTTGTAGATAGATCTATATTACATTTAGCTGGCAACCCACTGACCAAACAGTACTAATAAATTCCTTGTAATGGGCTGCAGCTTGTCCTGATATCTCCATCTCTTCCCTCTCTCCAGGTCCCTGCTTCTGTCTTGGCCTAGCTATCTCTATGTCACTTTAAAAAAATTGCGGTGGAACTCACACAGCATACACTTAACCTTTTTTTTTTTTGCGGTACGCGGGCCTCTCACTGTTGCGGCCTCTCCCGTTGCGGAGCACAGGCTCAGCAGCCATGGCTCACGGGCCCAGCCGCTCCGCGGCATGTGGGATCTTCCCGGACCGGGGCACGACCCCGTGTCCCCTGCATCGGCAGGCGGACTCTCAACCACTGCGCCACCAGGGAAGCCCCACTTAACCATTTTAATCAGTACTCCATTCCTTTTTATTGCTGAATACTATTCCATCGTATGGATGTACCACAATTTGCTTATAAATGCATCTGCTGATGGACAGTGGGCTGTTTCCACTTTTTGGCTATTATGAATAATGCTGCTATGAACATTCATGTACAGGTTATAGGTAGACATACTTTTTCATCTATCTTGGGTATATAAAAGTGGAACTGCTGGGTCATATATTAATTGTATATTTAACCTTATGAGGAAATGCCATACTGTTTTCCACAGCAGCTAGGCCATTTTACAACCCTTGCTCTCTGCCTCGAGTGATGTTATGAGGGTTTCTATTTCTCTACAACCTAATTAAAAATATCCTCATTTAAAAAATTATAGTCATTGCAGTGGGTGTGACGTGGTATTTCATTGTGGTTTTGATTTGCATTTCCTTACTGGCCAGTGGTGTTGAGCATCTTTTCATGGGCTTGCTGGTCATTTGTGTATATATATATTTTATTTTTGGCTGTGTTGGGTCTTTGTTGTTGCGTGTGGGCTTTTTCTCTAGTTGCGGCGAGCAGGGGCTACTCTGTTGTGGTGCGCAGGCTTCTCATTGCGGTGGCTTCTCTTGTTGTGGAGCACGGGCTCTAGGCACGTGGGCTCAGTAGTTGTGGCTCACGGGCTTAGTTGCTCCACGGCATGTGGGATCTTCCCAGACCAGGGCTCGAACCCATGTCCCCTGCATTGGCAGGTGGATTCTTAACCACTGCGCCACCAGGGAAGCCCAGTCTTTTCATGTTTTGATAATATCCCTTGATGCACAAAATTTTTCAGTTTTGTGAAGTCCAATTTACCAATTTTTTATTTTGTTGCTTATGCTTTTAGTGTCACATCTAAGAATCCATTGCCAAATCCAATACCATGAAGATTTACCCCTGTGTTTCCTTCTGATGGTTTTTATGAAACTTTGGCTCTTATATTGAGGTCGTTGATCCATTTGAGTAAATTTCTGAATATGGAGTGAGGTAAGAGTCTGACTTCATTCTTTGGCATGTGAATATCCAGTTGTCCCAGTACCATTTGTTGAAGAGACCACTCTTTCCACCATTGAATGATCTTGGCATCCCTGTCAAAAATTCTGTCAGTCTTAGCCTCTTCCCGTTTCCCTGTCTCCCTGTGTCTCTCCCTGTCTCCACCTTTCTCACATCTTGCAGATATATCAATACGTCTACCATCTACGTTCCTTACCTGTTGTCCTCTGACTGTAGCATTCCACATGGAAGGGAAATGACGGAATTTGGGTGTGGCCCGGGGAAAGTGATCAGCCAGATGAAGGGATACTGTGGCAGGAGTGAGCCTGCCATCCCTTGCCAGCTAAGTGCTTTGGCACAGAGAGGCGGAGGGGACTCAGGGCTGGAGTGAGAGAGAAGGGTAGGCTTGGTCTTCCCTTTTAAAATCAGATCAGGAACTACTGTACATATTTGTGCATTGTTTGTTTACTTTATTTTATTTTTTTTACATCTTTATTGGAGTATAATTGCTTTACAATGGTGTGTTAGTTTCTGCTTTATTTGTGTTTTTTTCCCTTTTTTTGCGGTATGCGGGCCTCTCACTGTTGTGGCCTCTCCCATTGTGGAGCACAGGCTCCGCACGTGCAGGCTCAGTGGCCATGGCCCACGGGCACAGCCACTCCGCAGCACATGGGATCTTCCCGGACCAGGGCACGAACCCGTGTCCCCTGCATCAGCAGGCAGACTCTCAACCACTGCGCCACCAGGGAAGCCCTATTTGTGCATTTTTAAAAAAATAAACTTTATTTTCTAAAACTTTAGATTTACAGAAAAAATCTGACGATAGTACAGACAGTTCTCATATACCCACACCCAGTTTCCCCTGTTATAGACACTTTACATTAATAAACACGTAATGTTTATTACAATTGGTGAATCAATATGGATACATTATTGTAAGTTTATATCTGATTCCCATCTTTTCCGTTTTTATCCACTGTCCTTTTCCTGTTCCAGAATCCCATCCAGCACCCCACACTACATTTTGGGGTCATGCCTCCTTGGCCTCTTGCGCTGTGGCAGTTTGTCAGACGTTCCTTATATGTGATGACCTTGACAGTTTGTACATTGCTTTATTACATTTTGAGTCTACCTCTTGATGTGCCATTTATTTCCGTTAGACCCTATGGAAAAGTAACTGTATCAAATCAATAGATGATTCGAATTTCTTAATTTTTTCCCTTCCTCCCTCTTTCCCTCTAGTTCCCCTCATCTGTAACTACCTCATTATACAGGGGTGGCCACACAGCACTTTGGGCAGCTGAACTGGGATTCATTTTAATCCAGACCAGGTATACTATTTACTAGCCTAGCTAGGAGCAGGGAACACCACCACCTCTCTGGGATTTGGTTTCCTCATTTGTAAAATGAATAATGAATGTGAAAGTGCTTTACAAACTGCAGAGCAAAGGGCTCTTGTAATAATAATTATAGCACAAGTAATTTATCGTTGTTTTAAAATCACAAAGGTTGAATAAAGGAGTGACAAGTCACATAAAATCACGGGGGCGTTTTCCTTCAGTGAGCGAGGATGCTGCAGAGCGGTGCCATGGACCAGACCTCACTGTCACCAAAGCCTGGTGATTCCACCCACGTTCTCTCCACCTGCCCAACCTTTGGCTTTCTTCACAACCAAAGGGCCCTGGAGATCATCGAGTCTTACTTGCTTTTTTGACAGAGGAGGAAACTTGCTTATTTGACAGAGGCCCAGGAAGGGATTTGTCAGGGCTCCACAAGCATCGGTGATGGAGCTCATCCTCCCACCCAGAGGTCTGACACTGGTTACGGGGCCCCTTTGCCTCTTTAGACACTTTCCTGGTGGTGTTGCTCAGCTCAGGAAGCATTTTGTACATTTTGGGAAGCTGGTGTCTCCCAGGGTACAGAAAAGAGATGGGCTCTCTATGGGGCCAGTAAGAGTTCAAAGACTGCTCCCCCCTCCAATTGTAGCTGGAAGGGAGTTACTTGACCGGGAGCAAGTTTGGGGTTCAAGGTATTTGTTTTTTAATAAGATATTCCAAACACACAAAACCATATACCCACCACCCAGCATAAGAAACAAACAGGGAAAAATGAGTTCAGCAAAGCTGCAGGATACAAAAACAACACACAAAGATCAGTTGCATTTCTATCCATTAACAATGAAAACTCTGAAAAGAAAATCAAGAAAACAATTTCTTTAAAATAGCATAAAAATTACTTAGGAATAAACTTCACCAGGAGGCAAAAGACTTGCATTCTGAAAAGTACAAAACCTTGCTGAAAGAACTTAAAGAAAACTTAATAATAAAACATCCCATGTTCAGGGCTTCCCTGGTGGCGCAGTGGTTGAGAGTCCGCCTGCCGATGCAGGGGACACGGGTTCGTGCCCCGGTCTGGGAAGATCCCACATGCCTCGGAGTGGCTGGGCCCGTGAGCCATGGCCGCTGAGCCTGCACGTCTGGAGCCTGTGCTCCGTAACGGGAGAGGACACAACAGTGAGAGGCCCGCGTACCGCCAAAAAAAAAAAAAAAATTT
>NW_020173494.1:1643263-1645125 GCF_003031525.2 Neophocaena asiaeorientalis asiaeorientalis | reverse complement strand
GGGAGGGAAAACAAAAGGAGAGGGCCCCCGTCCCCCAAAAAAAAAAAAAAAAAAAAAAATCCCATGTTCACAGATTGGAAGACTTAATATTTTTAATATGTCAGTACTACACAAAATGATCTATAGATTCAATTCAATTCCTATCAAAATCCCAAAGATTTTTTTTGCATAAATAGAGAAATCATCCTAAAATTTATATGGAATCTCAAGGGACCCCATATAGCCAAAACCACCTTGAAAAAGAAGAACAAAGTTGGAGGTCTTACACTTCATGATTTCAAAACTTACTACCAAGTACGGTAATCAAAACAGTGTGGTACTGGCATAAAGACAGACATACAGACCAATGGAATAGAATAGAAAGCCAGAAATAAACTCTTGTATATACGGTCAAATGATTTTTGACAAGGATGCCAAGAACCTTCAATGAGGAAAGCAGTCTTTCAACACATGAGATTGGGAAAACTGGATATCCACAAATATTGACCCTTTACCTTATACCATCTGCAAAAATGAAATCAAGACAGATTAAAGACCTAAATGTAAAATCTAAAACTATAAAACTCTTAGAAAAAAACATAACAAGAAAGCTTCAAGACATTGTATTAATATTTGGCAAAGATTTCTTGAATATGATACCAAAAGCACAGGCAATAAAAGAAAAAATAGATAAGGTGGACTTCATCAAGATTAAGAATTTTTGGGCATCAAAGGACGCTATCAGCAGGGTGAAAAGAGAACCCACAGAATGGGAGAAAGTATTTGCAAATCATATATTTAATAAGGATTGATATCCAGAATATATAAAGAACTCTTCCAACTCAGCAACAAAAAAACAATCCGATTATAATGGGCAACGGACTTGAACAGATTATTTCTTCAAAGAAGACATATAAGTGGCTAATAAACATATGAAAGGATACTCAATATCCCTAATAATTAGGGAAATACAAATCAAAACTACAATGCTACATACCTATTAGAATGACAATTATATTAAACAAAACAAAACAAAACAAAACACGGGAAAGGAAATAGTTAATCAAGTCCAGGAAGCACAGAGAGTCCCATACAGGATAAATCTAAGGAGAAATATGCCAAGACACATATTAATCAAACTGTCAAAAATTAAATACAAAGAAAACATGTTAAAAGCAGCAAGGGAAAAACAACAAATAACACATAAGGGAATCCCCATAAGGTTAACAGCTGATCTCTCAGCAGAAACTCTGCAAGCCAGAAGGGAGTGGCAGGACATACTGAAAGTGATGAAGGAGAAAAACCTGCAACCAAGATTACTCTACCCAGCAAGGATCTCGTTCAGATTTGATGGAGAAATTAAAACCTTTACAGACAAGCAAAAGCTGACAGAGTTCAGCACCACCAAACCAGTTCTACAACAACTGCTAAAGGAACTTCTCTAGGCAAGAAACACAAGAGAAGGAAAAGACCTACAATAATGAACCCAAAACAATTAAGAAAATGGGAATAGGAACATATATATTGATAATTACCTGAAATATAAATGGACTAAATGCTCTCACCAAAAGACACAGATTGGCTGAATGGATACAAAAACAAGACCCATATATTTGCTGTCTACAAGAGACCCACTTCAGACCTAGAGACACATACAGACTGAAAGTAAGAGGATGGAAAAAGATATTTCATGCAAATGGAAACCAAAAGAAAGCTGGAGTAGCAATTCTCATATCAGACAAAACAGACTTTAAGATAAAGACTATTAAAAGAGACAAAGAAGGACACTACATAATGATCAAGGGATCGATCCAAGAAGAAGATATAACAATTGTAAATATTTATGCACCCAACATAGGAGCACCTCAATACATAAGGCAAAT
>NW_020173494.1:1606879-1643167 GCF_003031525.2 Neophocaena asiaeorientalis asiaeorientalis | reverse complement strand
CGGGTGGGAGGGAGGGAGACGCAAGAGGGAAGAGATATGGGAACATATGTATATATATATAACTGATTAATTTTGTTGTAAAGCAGAAACTAACACACCATTGTAAAGCAATTATACTCCAATAAAGATGCTAAAAAAAAAAATACAGAAAATAACTGTTGACAAGGATGTGGGGAAACTGGAACCCTCCCACAGTGTTGATGGGAATATAAAATGGTGCAGCCACTGTGAAAAATGGTAAAATTCCTCAAAAAATTAAACATAGAATTATCACATGATCTAACAATTTCATTCCAGGTATATACCCAAAAGAAGTGAAAGCAAGGTCTCAAACAGATATTTGTACACACAAATTTATAGGCGCACTATTCACAATAGCTAAAAAGTAGAAGCAACCCAAGTATCCACTGATGGATGAATGGAAAACAAATTGTAGTATATACATACAGTGGAATATTATTCAACCTTTAAAAGGAAGGAAACTACGACACACACTACAACACGGATGAATCTTCAAGACATTACACTAAGTGAAATAAGAACAAACATTGTATGATTCCATCTCTACATGAGGTAGTTAGAATGGTCAAATTCACAGAAACAGAAAGTAGACTGATGGTTGCCAGGGGCTGAGAGGAGGAGGAAGGGGGAGTTTGAGTTTAATGGAGACGGCGTTTCATTTGAGAGGATGGAAAAGTTCTGGAAATGGATGATGGTGATGGTTGTACAACAACGTGAATATCCTTAATGCCTCAGAACTGTACACTCGAAAGTGGTTAAAATGGTAAATTTTGTGTTATGTGTATTTTACCACAATTTTTAAAAACTGAAAAAAAAAAAAATCCAAGCAGGAGAGGAGCCCATTCTTTAAAAGTGGAGCCTTGGACTTCCCTGGTGGCGCAGTGGTTAAGAATCTGCCTGCCAATGCAGGGGACATGGATGCGAGTCCTGGTCCAGGAGGATCCCACATGCTGCGGAGCAACTAAGCCCGTGCGCCACAACTACTGAGCCTGCGCTCTGGAACCCGCGAGCCACAACTACTGAAGCCCGCGTGCCTAGAGCCCGTGCTCCGCAACGAGAAGCCACCGCAGTGAGAAGCCCGCGCGCCACAACGAAGAGTAGCTCCCGCTCGCTGTAACTAGAGAAAGCCTGCGTGCAGCAACGAAGACCCAACGCAGCCAAAAATAAAATAAATTTATTAAAAAAAAAAAGCAGAGAGTTTTCTACAATATTCTTCAGGTACTGTGGACGTGCTAGTTGACCAGGACAGCAGTCCTTGCTGGGGAAACTGAGCAATGTGGAGGCAAGGTCCAGAGACTCCTGGAGACGGGTCAAAGGCTTCTGAGGAGATGGCAGTTCCCCTAGTGTCAGAAGCACTGACTCAGCATGGCCTCGCCCTGCCCCTACGTTCTCCAGAGGCATCTGAGCCGCGGCTGGACTTCAGTTCCTATCCTAAGTCCCCATGGCAGTTTTCTGGAGCCTTCCCACCCTCAGACCATTATAGACAGATATTTTGAGAGCATCTCTACAATGCTACATACCTATTAGAATGGCAAACTACAATGTCACACAAAACAATTTTATTTAATTTTAATTTCTATTTAAAAATTGATAGTCCCCCTAGTTATTGGAAAACTTTAAATAACGTTTGGAACAACTTGGCTTCAGGAATTTACTTCTTTCACTATAAATTTTACAAAATCTAAATCCAGATCAAAGATTTCCAAAGCCAATTTAGAGTCTGAATTGAGATGTACTGGGTGAAATGTGCATCAGATTTTGAAGACTTAATATGAAAAAGAGTGCAAAATAGCTCACTAATAATTTTGTATATTGTTACATGTTGATATAATGTTTTGAATATATTGGGTTAAATAAAAATATTAATTTTACCTTTTTACCTTTGTACGTTTTTGCCTTTTATGAGGCTACTAGAAAATTTAAAATTATATGTGTGGCTCGTATTATATTTCTATTGGGTTATGCAGTATCCTGAGGAAGCTTGGATTAGCCGAGAAACTTGCATAGCTAGTAAGTGGCAGAACCAGAATTTCAACCTAGATCTGCAAAGCGGGAGTTCTTTCTATTCGGTTAATTGGAAAACCTTGTTGGTTGGATCTAGGGCCTCCAACAAAACCTGCCTGGAAGGGAAGCAGCTGTTCTCCCGCTAAACTCGGGGTCCCAGCATCTGTGCCCAAAGGGGAGGGCTGAGAGACAGGACGGGTGGGCAGGGCTGGACAAGCTCTGCTCTCCACATCTCCAGACAACCACCAACCCATTCAACCAGGGACCTCTGCTTTTATTATTTCTTTCATGCCCTGGGCATGAGATTTCATTTGAGAACGCAGTCTCTACTCAAAAAAAATGTTGAAAACCTTTGGTTAAGAGGGAAGTCTTTGAACTCAAACACACCTTATATTTGTGAACTGCTTGACCGTGGGCAAGTTTACTGCTCTGAGCCTTAGTTTCATCATCTGTAAAATGGGGATTGGCATTACTTGTTTTGAAAGATCATGACAACAATGAGATAATGGAAGATATAATGCGTGACTCACAGCAGGTGTGCAATGAATGTGACTCCTCTCCCCACCCAAAGCGGCATTGGACCCAGTTCTGACTCTGTGTTGCCTCATATTTTCCCTTATCCCCAGAATTATTTGTTTTCAATGGTAGTTTCATAGCCACCTGTAGATAGTGAAGGACTTGGAAGGATGAGATAAAACGGGAGAATGACTCTTCATGCTAAATGCAGCACATGCGACTGTATTTAATCAAATAGGATTTTTCTTCGTTTATTTGATGAGACATGGAGGCCTGCAGGGGGCAGCACCTGGCCAGTACTTCACCCCTGAGGGACTGGCTCAGGGGCCTATGGGCTTTGCAAGAAATCAAAGCCTTCCCAGGTATAGGGGAACACTGGGGATTTCTGGAAGGAGGCTCAGCTCTGTTGTTGAGACGCACATGATTTTGCCCTGCAAAGTAGTGATGCTGGTAAAATTGGGGTCCTGGGCTTCCTGGTCTCCTGGTCCCTGTGGTTCCAGGCAACCTCTTCTTCAGTCCCTTAAGGACCCACTTATAAAATCTCCCAGCTTCAGACCTGAGAGGGACTTAGATGGAGATCTAACCCTGATACATCATTTTAACCAAAGCAGGAGGTGAGCAACCTGGCGAGGCAGGGATGTGTGTATCCCCATCTTACAGAAAAGACAACAGAGGCTCAGCGAGCTTAAGTGACTTTCCCTAGGTCCCACAGATAAGAAGTGATAATTAGTTACATTTCTTTTGTTTGCAGGCAACAGAAATGACTAGTTAGCTTAAGCAAAGGGGAGGAACATGGATCCTGAGGCATCTCACAGAACGGCAAGAGGGTTGACTAGCTTGGCCCGGTCAACTGGGCCAAGGGGCCGGGGCCGAGTCTATTCAAAAACCACAGGCAGGGCTTCCCTGGTGGTGCAGTGTTTGAGAGTCCGCCTGCCGGTGCAGGGGACGCGGGTTCGTGCCCCGGTCCAGGCAGATCCCGCGTGCCGCGGAGTGGCTGGGCCCGTGGGCCATGGCCGCTGGGCCTGCGCGTCCGGAGCCTCTGCTCTGCAATGGGAGAGGGCACAGTGGTGAGAGGCCCGCGTACCGCACAAAAAAAAAACAACAATAAAAAAACCCCACAGGCAACAGACTCTGGCCCTTTCTCTCCTGGAAGCCCCTACATGACCGAGCCCCACCTCTTGCATCTCCCAGACCTTGTGTCTCTCAGGTTTAAAATTCAGGTTCCCAGGAGAGAGATTCTGAACAAACCCTCCTGGATCACTCAGCAACGGTCAGGGGTCAGTGTCACAGTGCAGATGTGGAGGAATTGTTTCAACAGGTCCTGCAGTGAAGCCCAGACACAGCTGCCACTACAGATGTACACATCTGGTCTGTGCTGCTCCCCTGACTCTCAGCCAGGGCCTTTGCTCTGTGGCACACAGCACCGTCAGGTAGCTTCAGCCTAATCCCAGTGACAGGCCAGCCAAGGAAACTAAAGGTGCTACTTGCATTTTAATAAAGGATGTCCACAGACCAAAGGCCTTTGAGTCCTGAAAGACTGATTCTCCCAAATGATGGAAATTCTAGGCACTGTAACAGATGGGACACCAGGGATAAGGTACCCACTCCTGGTACCTCCTGCCACATCACACAAGGGTGCCTCCAACTCATGAAGTTCCCCTGTTTATTTTATTTCTCCTGTTCCCCCAACTCCTTTCCATCTCCCTCTCCAAGGATTTAGTAATATGTCGTCTAGACACTACTGCTGCTGTTTCTCCTCCATTAATCCATTTTAATTGGAAAGTTATCATAATGCAAACTCTCTTTGGTATTATTTGCAGCTCTGCGTTATTAGAACTTCACCAACTCGCTTTCCCAGCAAATTAAACTTGTTATGGAAGCAATGAGATCAGCTGCTCATATTAAATCCGGCGTGTTGTTAAGTGGGGTTGGGAACAAGGCTTCCTCAGCTGGGTGGGGTGCCATTGCTGGAGGCATTTACAATGGCACACTGTTTCTACACTGGGGATTTGGCCTCTGTGCCCAGTTCTCCTGTTTCTGGCTGAGCTCTCTGTGCTGGAAATTAGAGATGAGAAGAAACAGGGGACAAAAAAACCTCTGGGGGTATCTGGCCTCTCACCCCAAACCCAGGGCAAATGGCAGTGATCAGAACGTACATGGGCCTAATGCTTGTTATATTACAAAGCACATTCAACTCTTCCTCAGAACCCTGTGAAGCAGGAATTCTCGCAAAGAGGGTAACTGAACTTCTGCAGGGTTGCACGGGCAACCCTGTGGTCCAGGCTTGTGTAGCAGATGTGATAGAGCAGGGGCCCCACGCCAGGTCCTCTGCATCTAAAACCATGCCACCCAAGGGAAAAGACAGAGCAAAGTAAGCAGACACCCTTCTCAGGGCAGATCTTGGAAGATGAGTCATAGAATTCTGTCTTTCTTTGCCAGTGATGGGTCTGGAGGCATCTGCCTCATTTATGGCCAATTGCACACAAGGGAAAGACTGACAGGGCCTTGTGGGAAAAACGTCTCTGATGACGGAGTGGTGTGGAGAGGAACCCTTTTGCTTCCTTTACCCTCTTCCTGTATGGACACAATTTCTGGTGGTTTTAAAAACATGTGCACTAAATCTTTGATCTTTCTCCCTGCCAAAGGTGAAGCCTAGTTCACCTCCCCTGACTGTGGGCCAGACTTAGTGACCTGATTCTAATGAAGAGAATGTGACAGAAGTGAAGTTGTGTGCCTTTTGAAGACAGGCCAACAAAGATCTTGATGCTTTAGTTTTGCTCTCTCAGACTGCTCACTAGGTGGGAGAATCCACCTGCCGTGTCATAAGGATGTTCAAGCAGCCTGCAGAGACCCACATGGGGAGGAGCTGAGGCTTCCTCCCAACAGCCAGCGCAAATTTGCCAGGCATGTGAGTCAGCCGCCCTGGAAGCTCCTTTTCCAGCCCCAGCCAAGCCTTCAGATGGCTGCGGCCCTGGCTAGCATCTTGACAGCCCCCTCATGAGAGACCTCAAGCCACAACTCCCGAGTCAAGCTGCATTGTTTTAAGGCACTATGTTTTGGGGTCATTTGTTACACAGTGATAGATGACAAATACACTTCATAAAACCATCCTGGAACCAGGAAATGACAAGAGGTTGCCTATTTTGAGACTTCTCGGTACATGAGATAATAAAAACCCTTAATTCATGGTTAGTCAGGGATTCGGTTACTTGTCACCAAAGGAGGAAGCCCACCAGCTCCCTACTGCCCCAGCCCAGAGGAGATGTGGGCTACTTCCAGCCACATTTCATTGGCCAGCAGAGGTCACATGACCTCCACCCAACTAGAAGGGAGGTGGGGAAATGCCAAGAAGTACATGAAGGCTTCTAGGAGGAGGAGGTAGGGACAGAGTTAGGCCCAAAGGATGAGTAGAATTTTGATGTTGGATGGAGTGAGAAGAGGGAGACAGGGGACTTTAGAGGATCAGGCCACAGAAAGCGATGCATGTTGGCCTGACCCTGGCGTTGAATGAAACTCCCCACCCTCCCTGACAGGCCCACTGGAGGGCTGACTAGCGTTCCCTGTGAACCTTCTTGCTGAGGGTGACCGTGGGCCCAGCTGAGGTGAAATGCCCCCGAATCCTCAGGGTCTCCTTCTTGTCGCCAATGCAGTGGGGCCCGCGGGAGTCTCTGTTGCTCTCTCAACCTCAGCCTGTGCTCTTCACCAGAATTCACCTTCCGTTTGGATAAAGGGGACTGTGTGAAGCTGGCTCTGCATCTCTGTGCAGCCCTGGGCAATGAACCTCAGGAAAAGTTTTCTGGACAAAACTCAGACCTCACTAATGGGGCTAAATGATACATGTACATTTATATGTTGGGATGGAATAGAGGCCTTGTGGAGACACAATATTCTTCTCCCTAATTGCAGAAGGTCAGGCACTGTGATGGGTCTGGGGGCTCTTGGGATCCTGGATAAGAGACTGTCTGGGTGACACTCCATGGATGGTATGGAAATAGCCACTCATTGAAAGGCTGACTTTCAAGTGGTTCATTCTCTGGAGCCACCAAGATGGCGGGTCTCTACAGCAGGTGGACTCAGAGGTGTCACGTCATCCTGGCCCCATGGTGACTGAAACCAGTACAAACTGTCCTGCCCTGTTCCCACGCCAGTGCATTTCAAAGGACAGGGAACCTATGGATCTGGTGATGGATATTGCTCCCCATTTACCCTTATCTGTGCAAGTCAGTTAATTTTGAGAAACTACTCTTTCCTCAAATGAACATAGACCAGTAAGATTCCAAAGGCAGCGGGTGTGGAGTGCCCTGCAGACCTGTAGTGGGGTGTCAGAAATTCAGGGGGGTCTCAAAAGGATGCCCTAGGTGCACAGATCTGGGGAGACATCCATGGCATCAAGTCTCTTGGGACAGGGCCCAGGAATTGGCATTTTCCTAAAAGCACTCCAGGTTATCCTGACCCACTCTGCATGTTTGAATGCCACCCGTTGAGCCTGTCTGTGCCCTGAGATGGCCTGGCGATTGGGCAGGCAGGGTGACCAATCCGCATGGGAGAGCTAAAGAGGCCAAGGCAATACCCAGGGTCACCTGAGGGCAGGGTGGAGTCTGGAACCTCACTCCTTAGGCTCTTTCCACTGGCTGCAGTGAGGTCCCTCACCCTCCTAGGAGGCGGTGGGAGGCCTTGCAGCTGAGGAACCCAGAATCAAGGGATGATAGCCATTAGGGGAAGCGGGATGCCCACTCATGCCATTCGTGGCAACGGGCTCTCTGCCATCCCCAGCCCACATACTTGGTTCTGGGAATATTAATACAAATAACAAGTGTTTACATAATTCTTCCTATGAGCTCGGGCGCTGGCTGAAGAGCTTTACATGGACTAACTCATTCAGTCCTCACATTTACCCTCTGAGACAGGCACTATTATTCTCCCCACTTTACAGATGAGGAAACTGAGGCACTCAGAAAGGACTGAATGTCCAAACAGGCTCTCAGGCCCTGAAGCTGTTGAGTGGGCATTCCTTCTGGGCACTTTTCCAAGCCCTGATTTTACAGAGAGACACAGCCCAGAGAGAAGAGGGAGTCACACCGAGTCCACAGCAGAGCTGGGGCCAGGTTAGGGTTCTGGCCTTGGGGTGGTCACGCTGCCTTCCTCAGAAAGGGTCTGGCCACAGGGCTCATTACTGATGCTACAAATTGAATGAAATAGCTGCTTGGTTACAAATTAATAACAAATTTGTTTGTCATTAAAGCAGCATTGTTTAATAAAATTAGTTCAGCTGAGTGTAATTACCTTCATATAAAATTCCCCTTTAAAAATTACTTTGATAAATCTAAGCCAATTAGGCGGTTTAGCAACTGGGGTGTGGGGTTTGGCTCTGAGCTTAGGTTAGGTCCCTGCAGTGACATCCCAGGGCCATAGTTGAGTTCCTAAGCCCTTTGGGCGATACCCCTGGGGACCTCTTGAAGGCCCAGTGGAGAGTATGTAACTCAGCTTCTCCAAGACAAAACCGTACAGGGCCTTGGACAGATCTCTCAATAAATCTAAAACAATATTCCTCCTAAGTAGGACCACCTCCATTTCTCTCCTCCCCGTTCCAGCCGTTCGCGCTCATTCCTGAACTCTAGGTTTCCAGGTCATTTCTCTCCTCAGAGACGTCCAGGGCCTCCCTATTGCCCGTAAGACACCATCCCAAACCTTGATCTTATTATTCAACGCCCTGTGAATCTGGCCTCCTGGTAATTTAGGGAAAATGATAACCAAATTGGGGATCAGGAGACTGAGGTCTTAGCTTCAGCCCTGGCCTAGTCCGTGCTGGGTGTTCTCAGACAGACCCCTTCACCTGTTTGGGCTTCCATTCACTCCCCTATAAAATGGGAAACACAGTAGCTTCCTTCTCAGGCGGTTGTGAGAAGCACAGGAGATTATGACCGTGGGGATTTATAAACCACAGATGCCCTTTGAGGCCTCCCTTTTGCTCTCTCCCCCTTCTTAGCAGCTGGCCTGCTTTGCTGGCCTGGCCACTCAGCTCACCACCATTTCTGGGTCCCCCTTGTTGCTAGGGCCGTGCAGCCCTCTCTGGAACATCCTACCTCCTCTTCTCTGGTTAACTGACTTAGGTTTTAAGGTTCAGTCAATACCCTCCTCCCTATATACTCCTGCTGGCCTCTGAGCCACCTCCCTGAGCCCCCGGAGCCTGACCTTGGGATTGCGTCCGCAGCCAGGAGTGGAAAGAGATGAATGGTTATAAGGTTATAAGGTTTTGACGCTTATAATATTTCATAAGGCCCCAAACATTCTAGTTTTATGTCATCGTTTCTTTCGGGGATTCTCTGGAATATCTTTAGTAGAAGCAAAAGATGCCCCCCTGGATGGGCCCTCAGAGATCAGCGGGTCCCACGTCCTCATTCATGGAGGGGGAAATGGAGGCACAAAGACACTTAGTGGCAGGACCGGGCCTGCTTCTCTTATCTCTTCACTTCCAGGCCGGAACTTACCCCAGCCTGTATTTTCCATTGTTTCTGTTCTGCTCTAACCCCCCTCTTTGCCCCTGGCTGAGTTTGCACGTCATTTCCTGAACAACACTCTGAAATTCCACTGCCTGGATTTCCTGGGCAACTTACAGGCCCAAGATCCCCAAATGGCCCAGCAGGAAGCCAGTGGAAGGTAAAGATGCTGAGTAGGGAGGACACAGTGCCGTACAATTCCAGGGGGCGCCGCTCATAGCCTATACCGGCCCCTGGCATTGAACAATGCACAGCCCACACAGCTGTACACTGTGCCCTGAGGCCAAGAACCAGGGAGTACGTAGGCACGTAAAGAAAAGACCCAGCTTAAACTGCAGGGACGTGGCTGAGACAAGGAGAGAAGCGGGACATGAACTCAGCAGGGAAGAGGACAGACCTTCTCCCAGAAAGCCCCGTGTGTGGCTTGTCATGGGGAGCACCTGCAGCCTGCAGGGGGACATAAACACACTCTACAGCTTCAGGCCTCAGGTTCCTCGCTTGTAAAGGAGTGAAAACAACATGTCATTTACAAGGGCAGGTGATGAGAAAATAGGTGTGGCAGTGCTTCAGAAGCAGAAGGCAAAAGCCGGAAGCTGGGGACGTCAAAGCCAATGATCAGATGGCAGAGGACAGGAGTATCTGGGATGGGGGCTTAGGGTCTGAGAAGCCCCTTCCCTCTGCTCTGAGCCTGAGGCCTGGGCTGATGACCTGGTAGAAGACCCTGTTTGTGGGTGGAATTCCAGCATCCACCAGGGAGCCAGGGGTTCTGTGACAGTGGTGAGTGAGACTTGTGGGGCAGCAGGGTGGGATGGGGACACTGGCCTTGCTTCCTCTGCAGAGAGGAGGGAGGACATTCCGCTTGGCCCTCAGGTTCTCCTGACGCTCCCACATTCCCAGGGCCCAGACCCCTGGGGCGGCCCCTCCTGAAAGGCCTCACCTGTCATCCATCCAGCAGGAGGGCTTGGGAAGGGGACAGCAGCGCGCACGGGCTGAAAACTTCTGAAAACACGCTGCCTGGGTGCCAGCCCCCTTGTTGGCCCCCCGGCTCCCTCTAAAGCCCCTTTTGAAGGGGACCTCAGAGCTCTAATGAGTTGAGAGCTTTTATGGGAACTCAGGCAAACCAATTAGGTTTGCTTAAAAATATTGTATTCATTAGCATGAAAATAAAGCTGAACTTTTTAGAGATAATTGCATCTTTTAAAATGTGGTAGTCTTTATCTGGGCTTGTCTCATAAATATGCATGCTGCAGGATCCTTTTGGAACCATGGTCTCAATCATGAGTAACACACAAATGCATCCAGGGTGTTAATATTCTGACGAGAGTGGGGCCTCTTGGGCAGGCAGTGCCACCGGTGGTGGCCTCTGGAGACGGCCCTGTAATCCCCCAGCTGCAGCCTGTGCCTCTCACAGGGACGGAACGCTGGCTCAGATCCACGATACCATAGACCAGGGCTCCAGTTCTAAATCGCTCCCTTTTGTGTGGATATTTCCAAGGAGGTGGGCTGCAGGATTCTTGGGCCTGACTCAAGATGCAGAGAAGGGGGGCAGAGAAGTTGAGCTCAATTTACAGCGGGGGAAATTGAGGTCCCAGGGGTTAAGTGGGTTTGCCAAGGTCACCCGGCAGGGATGGGGCCAAGATGCAGCCCAGTTTACCATCAGAGGCTGATGCTCTTTATCTGAAATCAAGCGAGGGTCCATGCCAGGGAAGGGATCGCATTTACATTTAGCAGGGAAAGAATGCATTTCAGGTTGCGAGCCTGGGTGGCTGGGGGAAGGGTTGGTGGCTCCAGCTGCCGTTTCTATCAGCTGCCCTCCAAGCCACCCCAAATAAACATGCCGTATAAGTTGAAGCAATCAGCTTGCTATGTCAATGCGGCTTTGAGACCATTTCTAAGCAACCCCCTTCCCAACTGGGAGTGCCCCTCAGCCCTCTGGGTAGAAATTTCTGAGCTGCCTCTGGTGCCTGCCTACAGGAGTTCTTTTATCCCCCTTCCCCGCTCCCTCCTTTCCTCCCAAGCGGAACAGCTTTATAAGATTAATATCCCACTAGGATGATAGGACTGGCCCCCAGGGAAAACTGTGAGCTCAGTGAAGTTTCATTTCAGCAATCATTTTCTAAGTCCTTGCGTGGTCCCACGCACCAAACTAAGCCTTAGGGGGACTACACAGGCGGTACAGGGGCCTGTCTGTCCTAGTTCACCATCAATGGGGAGGCAGGCACATTTGTCAGGGGCCTGAGACCCCCGTTCTTTGCAAAGCCACCATGTGGGGAGTGAGGCATACATCCGGTGGGTGGCAAGGCTGATTGTGGCCAGGAAGCTGCCTTTTGAAGACCAGGTGGGATTCGGGCTGGCTTTGGGAACCACTGGAGCAGAGGGAGGCTCAGGGTTTGGGATGTGTTGGGGCAGTATCAGAGTCCAGAAAGTTTTCCTTTGTCGCTTCCCAGTGTCCCTCCATAAACTCCTAACTCCTGTCCGAGGGTTCTCAGCTGCCTCCTGGCTGCCCCTCCTTCCCACCCCCCAGGCCACTGCAAGGTGTGCCAGGCCTCCAAAGTTACCAAATAGGAAACCATCTATGTCCAACTATGACCAATGGGGTAGAACGTGCAACACCTTTCCAAACTCATTCTATGAGGCCACCATCACCCTGATACCGAAACCAGACAAAGATGCCACACAAAAAAAGGAAAGAAAAGAAAATTACAGGCCAGCCAATATCACTGATGAACATAGATGCAAAAATCCTCAATAAAATACTGGCAAATTGAACCCAACAATACATTAAAAGGATCATACACCATGTTCAAGTGGGATTCATCCCAGGGGTGCAAGGATTTTTCAATATCTGCCATTCAGTGTTATATACTACATTAACGAATTAAAGAACAGAAACAAGATGATCATCTCAACGGATGCAGAAAAAGCTTTTGACAAAATTCGACACCCATTTATGACAAAAAATCTCTCCAGAAAGTGGGCACAGAGGGAACATACCTCAACATAGTAAAGGTCATATATGACAAGTCCACAGCTAACATCATACTCAACAATGAAAAGCTGAAAGCATTTCCTCTGAGATCAGGAAGAAGACAAGGATGTCCACTCTCACCACTATCATTCAACATAGTTTTGGAAGTCCTAGCCATGGCAATCAGAGAAGAAAAAGAAATAAAAGGACTACAAATTGGAAAAGAAGAAGTGAAACTGGCAGTGTTTGCAGATGACATGATACCATACATAAGGAATCCTAAAGATGCCACCAGAAAACTACTAGAGCTTAACAATGAACTCAGTAAAGTTGCAGGATACAAAATTAATACACAGATGGGACTTCCCTGGTGGCGCAGTGGTTAAGACTATGTGCTCCCAACGCAGGGGGCCCAGGTTTGATCCCTGGTCAGGGAACTAGATCCCACGTGCATGCTGCAGCTAAGAGTTTGCATGCCACAACTCAGGAGCCCACCTGCCACAACTAAGGAGCCTGCATGCTGCAACTAAGAAGCCAGTGAGCTGAAGCTAAGGAGCCCTGGAGCCGCAACTAAGGAGCCTGCCTGTCACAGCTAAGAACTGGCGCAACCAAATAAATAAAAACAAAAAACCGGAAAACCAAAATTAACACACAGAAATCTCTTGCATTTCTATACACTAAACAAAAGATTAGAAAGAGAAATTAAGGAAACAATCCCATTTACCATCGCATCAAAAAGAATAAAATACTGAGGAATAAACCTACCTAAGGAGGCAAAAGACCTATACTCTGAAAACTATAAGACTCTGCTGAAAGAAATCAAAGATAACACCAACGGAGAGATATATCATGTTCTTGGATTAGAAGAACAATATTGTCAAAATGACTATACTACCCAAGGAAATCTACAGATTCAATGCAATCCCTATCAAATTACCAATAGTGCTTTTTGAAGATCTAGAACAAAAAAATCTTAAAATTTGTATGGAAACACAAAAGACCCCGAAGAGCCAAAACAATCTTGAGAAAGAAAAACAGAGCTGGAGGAATCAGACTCCCTGACTTCAGACTATGCTACAAAGCTACAGTCATCAAAGCAGTGTGGTACTGGCACAAAAACAGAAATATAGATCAGCGAAACAGGATAGAAAGTCCAGAAATAAACCCACACACCTATGGTCAATTAATCTACGACAAAAGAGGCAAGAATATATAATGGAGTAAAGACAATCTCTTCAATAAGTGGTGCTGGGGAAACTGTATGGCTACATGTAAAAGAATGAAACTAGAACAGTTTCTAACACCATACACAAAAATAAACTCAAAATGGGTTAAAGACCTAAATGTAAGACTGGATATTGTATAACTGTTAGAGGAAAACATAGGCAGAACATTCTTTAACATAAATCACAGCAATACCTTTTTGGATACACCTCCTAGAGTAATGAAAATAAAAAACAAAATAAACAAATGGGACCTAATTAAATTCAAAAGCTTTTGCACATCAAAGGAAACCATAAGCAAAAGGAAAAGACGACCCATAGAATGGGAGAAAATATTTGCAAACTATGCAACCAACAAGGAGTTGATTGGCAAATTGAATCCAACAATACATTAAAAGGATGTATAAAAAAATATATATATAAAAAATATAAAAAATATATTTTGTATAAAAAATATACAAACAGTTCATGCAGTTCGATATCAAAAAACCAAACAGTCCAATCAAAAAATGGGCAGATCTAAATAGACACTTCCCCAAGAAGACATACAGATGGCTAAAAAGCACATGAAAAGATGCTCAACATCACTAATTATTAGAGAAATGCAAATCAAAACTACAATAAAGTATCACCTCACACCAGTCAGAACGGCCATCTTTAAAAAGTCTACAAACAGGGCTTCCCTGGTGGCACAGTGGTTAAGAATCCGCCTGCCAATGCTGGGGACACGGGTTCGTGCCCCGGACCAGGAGGATCCCACATGCTGCAGAGTGGCTGGGCCCGTGAGCCATGGCTGCTGAGCCTGCCCATCCGGAGCCTGTGCTCCACAACGGGAGAGGCCACAACAGTGAGAGGCCCACGTACCACACACACACAAAAAACTAAAAATAGAGTTACCACAGGATGCAGCAATCCTATTCTTGGGCATATATCTGGAGAAAACTCTATTTGAAAAGAGACATGCACCCCAATGTTCATAGCAGCACTATTTACAATAGCCAAGGCATGGAAGCAACTTAAATGTCCATTTACAGATGAATGGATAGAGAAGATGTGGTAGATATATATAAGGGAATGTTAGTCATTAAAAAGAATGAAATAATGCCATTTGCAGCAACATGGATGGACCTAGAGATTATCATACTAAATGAAGTAAATCAGAGAAAGACAAATAGAATGATAGCACATATGTGGAATCTAAAAATGATACAAATGAACCTATTTACAAAACAGAAACAGACTCACAGACTTTGAGAACAGAGTTGTGGTCACCAAAGGAGAAAGGTGGCGGGGGGAGGGATAAATTAGGAGGTGGGGATCGACATATGCACAGTACTATATATAAAATAGGTAACAAATAGAGACCTACTGTACAGCACAGGGAGCTCTGCCCAGTACTCTGTAATAACGTCTATGGGAAAAGAATCTAAAAAAGAATAGATATATGCATATGTATAACCAAATCACTTCGCTGTACACCTGAAACTAACACAACACTGTAAATCAACTCTACTCCAATATAAGTTAAAAATCACAAAAGAAGAGAAAGTGCATCACCTTTATTTACAGCCTGCCGACTTTCGTCAAAAAACCAATTAGGTCAAACCACATGAAATTGCCAAGTTCAACCATTTTGGAACAAAATGGTGATTTTAACCTCTATGGTTAAAATCTGTGTGCAGGTGCAGATTAAATGCATTATCTCATTTAATCCTGAGGATGTAGCCATGAGAGAGATACCGTGACTACCACTGCCATTGTACAGACAGGGAAACTGAGGCAGAAAGAACTGAACTTTCCCAGGTCTTATGGAGCTGGGCTTTAGCCCCAGCTACCTGGGCCACATGGCTGTGCCATGAAATACAGGCACCATGGGCTTGGAGCTCACCAGACAGAAGAACAAAATGTAATGAAAAGAGAGGTAGCTGGGAGCGGGAAATGGCATCACATAACTCTGACGAGACTTTGGCTGTTAAAGGCAAAATATGATTCCATGTTTCCTAAGGGAGGAGGCGAGTGGGCAGGGGGGAGGAGCCCGGGCAGGGTCACGGTGTTCTCACTACTACAGGGAAGGGCCTGTCTGTGCAACAGGGACAACTCCAGGAACGCGGCACCATCTCCCCAGGGGCCATGCAGACCAGCAAGAGGCACCTCTTTCGCTTCTGTTTTTAGAGCAAGAGCAGGGGTAATAGTGGTGAAGGCCAAATCACAACGTTAAGGTCAGAGATTGGTTTGGAGGGAGGACACCAAAGGCTTGACCCCAGGAATGCAGCTTCCTGGTGATTTGTCTTAACACATGGAAGCTTGAAGTGGGAAAGCGCCTTGAGGCATCCTATTGTCAGATCTGAATTTGAATCCCTGTCTGCCACCTGCCTGGTGGGTGACCCTAGCCCGGCTAATTAATTATATCATTTCATACCAAGGTTAAGTGGCCTCTGGAACCCTTTTCTTTCTATGCTTAAATTCCAGAAGAACTAGTATTGTAATTATAGGGACTTAAAAAAAAACTCCAAAATTGATTTCTGATTTGTAAAGAGTCAGGTCTGGGTCCATGGGATGTGGTTGGACACTTCATTGAGTCCTCTCATCCCATATCATTGTCAATGAAAGCTGATCTTACTTGGTTCTTAGGATTCATTACAACTATGTTAGAAATTGGAGCGCAGGAGGGGTGATCAGTGATTGCCATAAACCTCATACAATAAGTGTATCATGAACATCTTTTCATGTCCATACTTATAACACTACCTCACACTTTTTAATGATGGCATAATATTCCAAGGCATGCGGGTACCACGTTTGTTTAAAAGCAATATATTAGTCTTTTTGTCCTTTGAAAAGTAATACTTTTTTGCCATTACCAGTAATTCTGTAATGACCAACAGGGTACAAATACATTTGTAAATAATATTTTGTTTGATAACATTGTGCATTACACGTTTACAGATAGTATTTTGTATGAGGACTTAGAGGGATTGCTGCATTAAATGTACGTGCATTTAACATGTTGATAGGTACTTTCAAATTACTCTCAAAAAAGAAAAAAGAAAAATCACTTTACTTCTAACAAGTATATGAACATGTCTATTTTCCCAGATCCTCTAAACAAGGCTATCTATCCTGTGCCCATTATTCTACATGTTGATTCTTCTTATTGATTTTCAAGAACTCTTTGTATATTATGGATATTTACCCTTTGTCAGTTATGCATCATGGTACAAATATTTTCCCTGATCTGCTACTTGACCCTTATCTTCATCTATAGATCATTTTGCCATGCAAAAAGTTTACAATTTTATGCAATTAAATCTGTAATTCTTTTATGGCTTCTGGATTTAATACCTTGAATAGGAAGTCATCTTCCTCTCCAAGATTATAAAAAAAAAAATTTACCCTATATTTTCTTCTGCCTTAAAAAAATTAAAAATACTTTTTTGCAGGGGGCGGTGGGGCATGAACCAGGGAAGGTAGTGTGTAGTCGTTGTGCTCTTCACCACAGTGCCCTTTTGGTTCTCTTCACTTCACAGCATATGGTAGGATTTCACTTCCTGCACTCCTTGTGGTCGGGTGCGGCGGTGTGACTAGCTCTAGCTCGAGTTGTGAGCAGAATTGATGGGGTCACCTCAGGACCAAGCATTTAATTGCTAATGCAAGACCTTCCAGTCCATGCCTACACCCTCCATGGCAACATTTGAGATGGTGGCTGCTCCGTCAGCTGGTTCCTATGTGATTTTAATGAGCAGAGCCACCCTACCAACCTGCAAACAGACATGTGCCCCGAGCCAGAAATAAGCCTTCAGTGTGTTAAGTCACTGAGATTTGCGGGCTGTTTATCACCGCGGCACAGCATAGACTACCCTGGCTGATACCTTTGCTTTTCTCCATATGGACAGCTCATTATCGCCCTTCTGTTTTTTAAAATGGTCCATCTTTCCCTGCTGGTATAAAATGCCATGCTTATCACTTCCCCAATTCTCATATATACCCAGGTATATATCTGGGCTCTTGAGTGCCGTCCATACATCCACTTGCCTATTCTTCTACCAAAATCAACTGTTTTAAATGGTAAAGCCTCAATAATATATTTTGATGTTTCGCAGAGCAGGTTTTCAAGCTTATTTTACTTTTTCTTATTATTTATTTCTTATTCTTGAATTTACGCTTTAGGCAGACCTTAGAATTAGTCGTTCAAGTTTCATAAAAACCCCATTAGAATATGGGTTGAATTGATACATTAATTGAAAGAGAATTTCCGACTTTACGTATGGAAACTTCCTCATTTATTCTTCACATACTAATCCTCTTATACTTTAAGAAATATTTTCTGAGCTCCTACTGTATGCCAAGCATTTTGCTGGTACCAAAGATAAAAGATGAACAGGGCACAACCCATGCCAGAGAGGCTCACAGTCTAGTGGGAGAGGGGCAAGACCATTGATGCTGGTCCTAAGGGGGAAGGTGGGAGCCCAAAGACAGGGTGCAATGAAACTGTTTCGTAGTTTGAAGGGGAGTTAGCCAGGGAAAGGGCCTACTGGGCAGATGAAAAGGTATGACCAAAGATTCCAGGTGGGGCTGTGTCAGGAGAGGAGGAGGGAGGTGAGAGTTGCCTCTGCTGTACGTAGTGTTACAGAGTCTGGGCTTGATCTCCAGAACAATAGCGCGTGGCTGAAGGGTTTTAACTGAGACTGACCCCGTGGCCTGAGTGTCCCTGTATATGCGGCATGGTCTGCTAATTTAACTGAGAAGGAGAGGAATCCCATAATTCCCATATTTAATCACTTAAGTTCAGAGTATAAACGAATCCAAAGGATATCAAACGGCTAAGAAAAAAAGACTAAGACCTACAAATAACTAACATTCATTGAACACCTACTATGTGCCAAGAATTTTCATGGTATAGGATTCATGTTGTCAGTGTCTGGCCAGACATTTTTACATAATAGAAAACCTCACAATAACCCCAGGTTCTGTGGGTATGATTCCCATTTGACAGAGAAAAAAACCGAGGTTCAGAGGGCTTAGGTGATTTACCCCAGGTCCAAGAATTACTTAGCAGCGGAGCTGGGACAGTCCAGCAAGATCTTGCATTTCCAAATCTAGGAGTCTTTCGGCCTCTCCACAGCTGCGACTCATTATAAAAAGGAGCTAGTTCTCAGCCTGGGGAGGAGAGGGAAGGCTCCTTCTTGGCCAAGTTTCATCTAATTTTCCATCAGTAGGTGTCAACTGTGAACTAGTCAGAAATGCTAAAATAACAGCTTAAAAACATAGGAACAGAAATGGAAATATAATTTTAGCGGGCCTCACCAGCCCCCTCCTGAAGATAAGTGCTGCTTTTGGAGTATCTGTTACAGAAATGTAACACTTAAGGACTAAACTCACAGGAGTTGCTGGCGATGTACAATTTAGCAAGTTGGGCTGTTAAAAAAGAAGGGAGAGAGAGAGAAAAAAAAACCCCAAAAAACAAAACTCCACAGGCAGAAAATTGAAAACAAAAAGAAATGGAGAAAAAAAGCCACATAGCATTCCTACCTCTGATTGTACTTCCTTCTAATGGCCTGGGAAATAGTTTGTTGAATTGAAAACGTCTTGCCTGTGAGAAACATTAACTCAGAGATGGAGCCTTGGGTGGAAAAGGAGGCTGGATTTAGCCAATCAAGCATCAAGGCCTTTGGTAAATTAGCAAGGGCTCATTCAGTGCCTATTCTGTGTTGGGAGTGGTGCTCCCATCGGCCCAGTGGGGGGCTTCAGAATGAGGGAAGGCTGGCATTCCTCCCTCAAGGGGTTTGCTGTTTGAATTTGGATACAACACCCACTGGGACCAATGAGGTGATAATACAAACGCAGGACAAGACCCAGAGATGCTGGGAACAGATCTCAAGCTGAGGGGAAGGAGGGGGTGCAGCTCTGGTCTGGGCAGGTTTGAGGAAGGGGACATGGAGGGGAAACATAGGGTCACAACTTAGGAGCAAGGTCTATATTCCTGTCTCAATTCTGGCCCGGATTTACTGTGTGACTTGGGACAAACCATTTCACCTTTCTGAGTCCCAGATTCATCATGTGTTGAATAGTGGAGGTTGGTCAGATGGTTTCTAAGGCCCCTTCAGGCTCTGACACCTATGATTCTATGAACTAGAATGACTAGTAAGGCTGTTTCAGTTGCCAGTAACGGAAATCCAGCTCCAAACAGATAAATCAAAAAGGGGGCATTCACTGGAGGTAATTGTAAAGGCCAAGGGAGGGCTGGGATCAGGTATGGATGGATCCAGGAGCTGACAGAGGGTTCCTTGAGCTCTGTCTTCCTCCTGTTCCATGCCGGTTTATGTTTTCTTCTCTCTGAGCTGGCTTGTCTCTCTGTCATAAGGAGACTGTCTTTTCTGATAGCCCCTAGTTGCTCAGCCCCATCTAAACCAAAGGGAATGGGTTTCTTCCAGAAAAGAAAGTTTCAGGTACCAGCTGAAAGGAGATGCAAAAATGACAGATGATCTCCACGTGGGCACTGAGTGCATTTTAGCTTCAGATAGAAGAACAGGAAGAGGTGAGGAGAATTCCAAGGGGAATGCGGGGTCGAAGCTACGCCACAGGCCTGGCCAGAACCTTTGTGGGCCCAAGGCAAGAGCCCAAATGGAGGCCACAGACCATACGTCTAAATATTAAAGAGTCATAACTCACACTAGCAATCTGTTAAATAAAATAGGCTTCTCTGCTCCTCTGGATGCATGTACCTTCATAATGACCTGAAGGCAGGTTCCTATTCAGAATTTTCAGCATCCTTGGAATTTTGCACCAGAATGCGATGGAACAGCACGAGTCTATAGCCTTTCCCTCCTCTTTCCACCCCTGACTCCCTCCCACACTGAGGAAACACCTCAGCACACACGTCCAATGTCTGAATCGTTGCAAATAGCTGGCCTGAGCGTACATGCTGACGCTTCACCTTCAGGGGGATTGGCCCGGAAAGAGGCCTGTGCAGGCCGTGGAAGGGGGCTGGGGCCATCTGAGCAGTGAATGCTGTGGCTCCAGATGCTGGAGTGTGGCACTGAGACAGGCTGGGACCTGAGACCCTTTACCGGGAGTGGTTGCACCTAGACAAACGTCTCCTCAAGCAACGGAACACAAAAAAACTATAAGGAACTAAAAGTAACTGCATGCATGTGCAGTCGGGGCAATTATAAACAGTAAGATACAAAAAGGTCACAAGCCAACTGCCACTTCTGAGGTACTGGGAGCAAAAGCAGGGTACTTTGCATGATCCCTGCACACAGCACCACCAAGGGGGTGGGCAGACGCTCTAAGCCGCCCTCCGCCTGGCTCAGGCCCACCGATTCGCCCCATCCTCACCCCATTTAAGAAAGCAGTGCCGGGGGTTTCCCCGGTGGCACAGTGGTTGAGAGTCCACCTGCCGATGCAGGGGACATGGGTTCGTGTCCCGGTCTGGGAGGATCCCACATGCTGCGGAGCGGCTGGGCCCGTGAGCCGTGGCCGCTGAGCCTGCGCGTCCGGAGCCTGTGCTCCGCAACGGGAGAGGACACAACAGTGAGAGGCGCGCGTACTGCAAAAAAAAAAAAAAGAAAGCAGGCTGCCCTCCTCAGAGGGCAGAGAGTGAGTAAGGGCACTTGTTACCTGTTTTCGCTCCCCCCTCCCTCTGCTGCAGCTCAAGTCCCAACAAAACCTTGCCTGAATTTCTCGTCTGTCCTCTTCTCAATTTCTATTGATTAAGGAGCCCAAGGACCTGGTTCGATAGCAGCACTGAGAAGGGTATGCGGGCTCCAGGTGGGCACATCCTTGTGGCCCCATAGACTGCTCATTCCAAGGAGAGGGGTGTGGCCAGAAGAGGGGCCACCAGAAGAGCCGGGTCCGGAGCAATGACCCTCTTGCCCAGATCGAGGGCTGTTACTGGTGGGGAGCCAGGAGTGGAGGCGCCCAGGTGGGGTCGCAGAGGAGAGTAAGATTTGGAGGGGAGAGCTGGGAAATAAAAGTGAAAATATATTTGGGCTTGATTGAGGATGGCATTGGACTTCAAGCTCCAGAGACTGGACTCGTTCTTGTGGGCGACGGGGAGCCCTGGGGTATTTGAACCCACATCCGGGAATGTTCCCCTCTCCTGCCCTCGGGGACTCACAGGGGCTGCTTCCTGCATTGGCAACATCCTTCACCTCAGGTTCCTTGAGATTTAGCTTTGCTGTGAGAACAAGTCCTTTGGGGGAACCTTTCGCCAAACCCCACCCTCACCCAGACTGACCGGTTCTTCGCTTGGACTCCCAGAGGCCCTGGAGTTTTCTTCATCATAGAGCACATCGCATGGATCCGGCCTCATTCCTCCAGCACAGGACTTCCAGAAACCAGCCCCCTCCCCCCAAATGTTGGTGGAAGGAAGGAAATTACTACGAGAAACACAAGGGAGGTGAACCTAAGAGAAAGCTGTTGTGAAAAAGTAGCTCACGTGCTTACCTCCTCAGAGACTTGGTTTCCACACCCCAAACCTGCACTCACCTTTAAAAATACATTTAGAGGGCTCCTCTGGTGGCGCAGTGGTAGAGACAGTCCGCCTGCCGTTGCAGGGGACACGGGCTTGTGCCCCGGTCCGGGAAGATCCCACATGCCGCGGAGCGGCTGGGCCCGTGAGCCATGGCCACTGAGCCTGCGCGTCCGTAGCCTGTGCTCCGCAATGAGAGAGGTCACAACAGTGGAAAAAAAAAAAATACATTTAGAATCCGACCGCTTTCACAACCTCTATCATGACCAGCCCGGGACCAGCAGCTGCCATCTTTGCTTACCTGGATTGCATCAGACCTGTCCTAATTGGTCTCCCTCCCCTCTCAATTTATTTTCAACTCAGCAGCCTGTTAAATGCCAACTCATGTCATCTGTGATGGTTTCCCAGCTCAAAGGAAATGCCACAGTCCTTATGAAAGTGTAGAAGGAGCATATATGTAGTCTGAATCCCCTGGGAGATCTTATGACATGCAGGCTCTGATTCAGGAGGTCTGGGGCAGGGCCTGAGATTCTGCATTTCTAACAAGAAGATACTCCCATTCCCTGTGGATGTGATGCCACTGGGCTGAGGACCACACTGTGAGCGGTGAGGCTCCAGGACGGTGCCCCCTCTTCTGAGTGCATCTACTACCCTCGCCTTCCTTCCAGGGTGACCAGCTGTCCCTGTTTTGCCCAGGACTGTCTCGGTTTTAAAATTGGAAGTCCTACTCCCAGGAATTCCCTCCCTGCAACTGTTGGGTGCCCTCCCCCGCTCCTCCCCTTGGGCTCACTTCCTCCCAGGTCCTTACTCCATCACCACCTCTCAGCGAGGCATCCTCTTTACAACTGCTCCCTCCCCAACTCGCATCCTCTGTTCCTCTTTCCCACTTAATTTTTCCTCTTAGAAGTTACCACCCACTAGCACACTACCTAGTTTATGCATTTATCTCATTGATTGTGCTTCTCTCCACTAGAAAGTAAGCTCCGCAAGATCTGAGGTATTTTCTCTCTTTCGTCACCGAGGTACCTGCGGAAACTACAACACTGCCAGACACAGAGTGGACGCTCCATAAAAATTTCTAAGGATTAAGTGAATGCCTGAGTCTCCAAACCGTTGCTTCTCAGACTTGGATGTGCACACATATCCACTGGGGAAATTGTTAAACTGCAAATCCTGACTCAGGAGGTCTGGGCGAGGAGACTGAGAGTCTGCATTTCTCAGGTCTCCAGGTGACGGGGGTTCTGCTAGCCCATGGCTGGAGGCTCTAAATAGCGGTCCCTTTGCTTCTCTTCCATGTGTCCCCTCCTCTCTCTAGAAGGAGGGCAATCTGGATTTGGAGGTGGGACAAGGACTCCTTGGAAATGAGAGGAGCAGGTGGGACGATCCCAGTGCCCATGATGAGGGGCCTTCGGCTCTGGTGTGGCCGGGTGGCCATCCAGCTGGCCCATCCGACTGATTGACTTGATGACGAAAAAGGCCCAGACCAAACTTTCCCTGCTCTGAGCTGGCTTTCAGAAAGAACCATTCCCCCTCCCACCTCTCTTCACTGTCTCTACAGCTGGCTTGACGAGCAAAAGATTTCTCTCCAGAGCTGGGCTCTGTTTGGCTTTGCACCTGCTGCCGGCAGCTGTCGCTGAAGTTGCCGTTAATGGTACAAATGGAGTCTCTTACGGCCAGGGCCTAAGCCCTGGTTGGCAGCGGAGCTGGGGGTATGTGGGCTGTGCAGACAGATGGGAATTCTGCCAGTTACCGGGATCCAGGCTGCACTGTCAGTCAGCCGGATGGCCAGACAGTGGGCCAGCCAGACAGACTGCCAGCCAACCAACTCAGAACATTTACCCAGGGAGACTGTTTTAGGGGGCTTGGGGAAGTGTAGATGAGCTCTCAGATTCTAAGAGCACACGTTTTAGGTGAAGTGGGAAGACTTCACCATAGAAAAGACCCGAAGAATAAAATAAGATCCTGGGTAAAATCCTGGGCCTGACTTGTGTTCGTGGAACCAACCAGGAGAGCTGCAGGAATTCTGATAAATGGGAATATTTCTTCTCCCCGAGACTGTGATTCACTTTACTACAATGTTTCAAATGGAAAACAGATGCTCTCTGCCGTACTGCGTGTACTCGATTAGAAAGTTGGGACACATAAAAGCTTTTTAATTTATGGAAGCAAAATAAAGCAATTGGGCATTATTTAAAGTTGCTAAGAAGTCTTAAGGATTTTAAGGTCTGTATACTTGCACTGCCAAGTTTTGGAATTTCTAGCTTTTAAAAATATTAGTATGCTCAAAGATTACCCAAAGTTAATAACGCTGATACTGAGGCAGGTGCCGGTGAGAGCCACGTTTACTGAGAATGTTCTGTGGGCCAGGTACATAATCTCATGGCATCTTCATGACACTCCATGAGGTCCCGGAGGTCATCAACTCTGGAGCCACCTAGTTTCCATTTGCCCTTTATCTGCTCACCATGTCCTGATTCCCACGGGGTACCCATTCCCCTCAATTCTCATTCCTTGTGCTTCTGTAGGTGACTCTACCCCAGTGCAGAGATGTGACATGTGACTCAGGCCTAGCCAATCAGAGCATTCCCCCGGCCATGGTGGTTGGTTCAGGGATGGTAACGTGACCCAAGGAGAACCAACGATGCTGGGGAACAAGATCTGACCGTTCCCTCAAGGATGAGAAGCTGAGAGGATGTAAGACCAGGAATTTCTGCCTCCAACTTGTGACCACGAGAGGAGAGCCTCTCTGAGAGCCGTGGGTAGGTGATGTCTCCCCAAGGCGGAGAGCAGAGCTGGGGCTGAAGATAGAAAACAAGGACCTGGTGCCATGTTTGCTTGTTTTTTGCTGGAACCGGTCTGAGCTGTTTATTTGTATGTTACTTGCAACTCAAAGTGTCTGAGCTGATAGAAGGGCAAGTATCACTCATATTTCCATGTTGCAGACAGGAAGGTTCTATCTGTTAAGCAAGGGATGATGACAGTTTGAACTGCTATCTACAGGGCATCCCCACCAGATGTGGGGCTGGGTGAGAGAGCAGGAGGGTGGAGGAGAGCACGGTTTCTGATGGCGTGGCTAGGTGGATGGTGGGGTCCTGCCTGAGAGAGAAACTACAGGAGAACTGATTTGCAGGATGGGAAATGAATTCAGTTTGTGCAACACCCAGGTGGGCATGGAGTCTGGAATTCTAAAGAAAAAGTGGGTTGGAGACAAGGGTTTGGATGCAAAAGAAAACCAACAAACCACCACCACCAACAACAAATCAGCTACTCTGAAGGGAGCTCTGTGGTAGGTGGTGTCACTCCAGGTGACCCAGCTGTAGGGAAAGAGGTCTGTTTCCTTGTGCAAGGGTATTTTTGCATCTCAGGGGCAGAGGATTGAGTTAATTTATTTCTTAGGTCATGGCACTCCTCTTACTGGTCCCCATAAGGCCCTATGTATTTGTTTACGTTTGTTATTTATTCCCAATAATCTCCATTCCTGGGACTTCCCTGGTGGTCCAGTGGTTAGGACTCTGCATTTCTACCGCAGGGGGCACAAGTTCGATCCCTGGTCGGGGAAATAAGATCCCGCACGCTGTGTGGCGCGGCCAGAAAAAAAAAATCTCCATTCCCCTTTCCACCTGTGCCCAAGCAGCTATTCTAATGGGTTTAACATGTATCTTGTAGTTTGGCTGTGTTCCTGCAAACTGTTTTGTCGTTTTAACTGATGTAAATGGGATGGTGCTATAGAACTCACTCTATAGTTTACTTTCTTCACAAAGTACCATGTTTTTAAGATGCATCCACGTTGCCATGTGTTCATTTAATCCCTTTCTTTGACCTGATGTGCAGTATCCACTGTACATGTCCCCCACATCCCCTTCTCTGCCTGGAGCACTTCCACTCCCGGCCACCCTGCATAATGTTGCAGTAAACATCCTTGCACATATCCACTTAGGATCCTGGTGAGCATTTCTGTGGGATATGGGTCTGTGTCATTGTCAGCCTCCAAGAAGGCCCAGTGTTTCTTGCCTCCTGAAATTCACGCCCTCCCATTTTAAACAGGGCTGGCCTGTGTAATCTGTAGGGTACTGCAGAAAGGCTGGAATGTGATTTCCAAGGTGAGGTCATAAATGAGATTACAAACACGCTCACTCTTGGATCACTCTGGGAACAGCAGCTGCCATGTTGTAAAGACACTCAAGCAGCCCTGGGGCTCTGGATGCATGTGGAGAGAAGCCATCCTGTCAACAACCAGTACTGGCTTGCTCTCCATGTGAGTGAACCACCTTGGAGCTGGGTCCTTCAGCCTCAGTCAAGCCTTCAGTCGACTGAGCCCCAACTGACGTCTTGACTACAAACTCATGTAAGCCAGAAGCATCCAGCAAAACTGCACAAAACTGCCCTAACCTACAGGAACTGAGATTATGGATTTTATTATTGTTTTAAGCCTTTAAATTTTGGGGCAATTTGTTATGCAACAGTAGCTGACTAATACTAACTAACAAAACCCAGGAGGGAGTTGCAAGCCCATTGGGTGTTCCAGTACAAGTTTAGATCATGTGCATGGTTTAGAGAATCAATATGTTTTAAAGAATATAATGGAGTTGTTCTTATTTTTCCAGTCCTTTTCCATCTGACTGATAGGGAGTAGGTGAATGGAATCCCCTAGGCATAAGGCCCTAGAATAGTGTCAGATTCTGTGACTGCTACTGGGAGAAGATTGTCTGTGCCAGAGGCCAGCATTTCCAGAGAAATTCCAAAGGATTGTCCCAGAGGACTATCTCTTGTGGGTCAAAGCACTCTAAACTCTGGTTGGGCTAACAAGAGCCTGGGGACTCTTGCAGTGAGCTGACCCCTCTGGAGGGCAGCTCAGCTAACGTGACCTGGCTGCATGATATGTAGACACAGTGCAATTGCATTTGGCCAGGCTGTTGAAAAGCTTCAATTTGCAGATCGAAGGGACAGAAATTCATTTTCCCTTATTTTTCCAATCTTGGTCTGTAACATAGATTTCTGCAGTGTCATCTCTCTGCCCTCTCCAGTCTTTGTTACGGAAATGAACTGCTGGATTTGGATGCCTGTTTTATTTAGAATGCTTTAACAATCCCCAGATACTGGGGCCATTTGGATGTCCCAGGCCATTGGAAATTGAGCTGCTCCAGCCAGGAATTTTTCCATTTCCAACTGTGCTTCATTTTACAAAGTTTATTCAGAAGACACAACAGAGTTCCCATTGAGGACAGAGGGACCAGAGCAGCCAACTCACACGTAACAGCAATAATATACGCTCATTGCGATATCCCCTAATGATCCTTAGGTTGAATAGTACTTTGTGATAACAGAGCTAGCATGTGGTAGGGCCAAGAGTCATTGGAGAGTGATTGCCCAAGGTCAACCCGCTAGTGTGGGCCATATCTGCCCAAGTCTTCTGACCCCTAATGCTTTCTGCACTCCGGTCTAGTGCCATCTCCAACCCTGTAGCCAAAGACCATAGATTCTGGGTTTACTGGGTTTGGGTTCTGACCTAGCTGCCAGCAGTGTGACCTTGAGCACGATGTTTACCTTGACAGAGCTTTAATTTCCTCATCTGAGTGGAGAGAGAGGGAGAATTTCACATTGAAATAGTGGAACAAAATTCAGGAGGGCTGGAGTTGGGGTTCAAGGAGTAGATAGCTAGAATGGGGGCCATGGAGGCAGGTAAGGGTTGTGTCTGCTGTCTTGTAGTGTAGTTTGGACTTTATCCCTGGGACAATGGGGAGCCACAGAACCTTGTGGGAAGAGGGTGCTCAGATTTGAATTGAGAGGCCCACTTTCACTGCTGTGTGGGGATAGATCAGGGGTGGGCACAGCCCTATGCTGGGTCCCTGGCTTGGTGAGTATAGAGCAGGCTATATCTCAGCCCCTCTTTTCCCCTTTGGACAGGTGCCCTTGTCCAGTGAATAACCTACAAACCATATGTGACATTCCTGCTTCTCTCAGAAGCACTTGCTAAGTATCATCTCAACAAAGGCCAATTTTCCCCTGAGAGGGATTTGCGGCCATCTGTGATTGGCAATGACTTTCCTCTACCTTAGCCTCACCACACACCTGTGAGATGGAGCTATTGCCTCCACTTTATAAATGAACAAAGAGACACAGAAGGTTAGTCATAGGTCCAAAGCCACAGTGAGAGGCCACGTGGGGACTCTGAGGTCTCTCTGAACCTAAAGCTTTCGCTCCCCATTTCTTCCCCTCGTGTCCTCCACCCATCTGCCATCCACGTACCTCAAATACGCCTCGGCCCTGCCTCAAAAAGTTAACCACAGAGTTACCATATGATCTAGAAATTCCACTTCTAGGTATAAATCCCCCCCCCAAACTGAAAGGAGACACTCATACAGGTACTGGTACACCCATGTACATTGCAGCAGTTTTCACAGTAGCCAAAAGGTAGAAAAAACTCAAGTGTCCATAAATGGATGAACGGATAAACAAAATATAGTATACCCACACAATGGAATCTATTCAGTCTTTAAAAGGGAGGAAATTCTGACACATGCTACAACATGGATGAACCTTGAAAACATTATACTAAGTGAAATGAGCCAGGCATGAAAGGATGAATATTGTATGATTCCACTTATGCGAAGTACCCAGAGCCGTCAAATACACACAGAGAGAAAGCACAGTAGTGGTTACTAGGGCCTGGGGTGGGAAACAGGAATTATTGCTTACGGGGTACAGGGTTTCAATACGGGATGATAAAAGACTTCTGGAAATACATGATGGTGATGGCTATACAACATTCTGAATGTACTTAGTGCCAATGAATCATACACTTAAAAATGGTTAAAAGAGTAAATTTTATGTTTATGCATATTTTACCACAAAAAGTTTTTTGAATGAAAAAATGCACCTCAGTCCGTACTGCATTATGGCTTTCTGTTCGGGAGAGAGTCTCCTAACCAAGGGTCGTGGGCTCCTCTAGGGCAAGACCATCTCGTCTTCATCTGTGTGTGTCCTGTGGCTTTTAGTCGCCTCCCCACTCCTAAATTGGCCGTGTGTTGGAGTGAAAGTGGTCCAACTCACAGCCTGGAGGCTGGACTCTTCCCTGCAGTCCTGTGGACCTGGTGGGGTGACTAACTTCAGAGTCAGAGGATGAATAATGCCCTTTCCAGTAATGGCTGAAAGAGGAAGGTTTTGGCCCCATACGCTCAGATGCCCCAGGAGCCCTGTTTCTCAGGCCCCCTTCTCCCAAATGTCCAGGCATTCCCCAACCTTGCAAGGGGCCAGTCCAGTCCATTCCCAGAGCTGGAACGAAGGGACAGCTTCCTGAGACCAGAAGATGCTCCTTGCATCTAGAAACTGCAGTGCCACCGAGACTCTCTCCGAGTCAGGGACAGCGGAAGTCTGGGGCGGGGTCTAAGAAGATGTTCCGCGAGCTACAGCTGCCTCATTGGAGTGTCGGTGCTGGACCGGGGACCCTGGTGCTGCATATCCTACCCCAGGACACCTGCCAGATCAGGGCTCAGGGATTCTCAGAGGGCGAGCACAAGACATCCTGCGGTCCTGTTCTTTAATGCCCCACCTGGCCGAGGAAGTTGTCAGTGCAAATGAGTGAGGAAATGGTTGGCTGCAAGTTCAAATTGAATTCACTTGAGGAAGAGGGGAAAAAAGAATGTATTGGCTCTCATAAATGGCCATATTTGGGGTTGGCTTCTGCAGGGTGGACCCAGGGGTCAGTTGAAATCATCAAGACTTTCTCTTCTCCTTCTTGGACCGTGTGCTCTCTGATTGGTTCTATTCTACACACAGGTCCTTTCCATGGAGGAGGCAAGAGGGCAACAAGTGGTTTCAGCCTCATATTCTCTCAATGTAGCAACAGCAGTTGAGACAGCTCGTCTTCCTCGTTAGCTCTGGCAGAAGCATCCCAGGACAGCGTCTAACTGATCACACCCGGAGCATTTGTGCCTCCCTGAATTAATTGCCTTTAATGCCTTGTGGAGGACTATTCTGATTGGCTGGGCCTGACACTGCACAATTACCAAGGGAAGGTGGACTCGTATGATTGACTGGTCCAGCAGGACCCCCAGGGATGGGGGAGCAGCGTGTCAAGGGAAAAGTGGATGCGTTATCACAGAAGGGAGATGGGAAAGCGTGACGGGCCCTCAAAGGCTTTAAGAATCGAAGTCCATAACAAGCCCCAAATGGGTGGGCTCCCACTGCTCTTTAAATTCATTCCTAGATCTTCTTCCGCAGCATGTGGGGCCCTCCCAGAACAGCAGGCTTAGGCCAGTTCTGGGGTCCATAGCCACACTGACCTAGAGCCCCCATTTCCCTTGTGACTACTTTTAGTTTCTTCTTGGGAAGAACACGAGAAGTCCCTCCTTCTTTGGCTCCCAAGTCTGGACTCATCTTCTGTCTCAGCTCGGGAACCCTTATTTCGGGGGAAAACTCCACCTGGTCAGACTTCACTTTGGGCACAGCCTCGATGTACTGGAGGTGCTCAGAAAAGACTTGCTTCATCTCTTCACCCTCCCGGTCATGCTCCCTTCTCTTCTCCAGGCCCTCTTGCATCACGGGCTCCCAGAAGAGTCAAGCATGGTGAGAGGATGGGTGGCCCAGACCTGGCCCGCCTCAGACAAATGAATGAATGAATGAGTGGGTGGGTGGACTGACCGACTGTGCTAAACTTCAGAAGGCGGTGAAAAAAATAAGACACTCTATTCCCAAGAGGTATTGGCAAATGGCATCTCTGGCCAGCTTGAGTTTGGGAGCTATCGTATCCTGAATCAATTTTCAGACTTGAACAAAAATGCATATCTATCTCCCTCTGGTTCCCTCTGCCTCCTCTCCCCCAAAAATGTGTCTGCGGGGACAGATGGCCCTGTGTCAGCGTCCCTGTGTGATATTGATGTGAACAGCGAAGGAAGGCGACATGTCTCATGGCTTAAAAATAGACGTGCATTAGGAATGCATGAAGTCAGACCCCCTCCTCTGGCCACGCCAGCCGTGCTATTCTAAACCCAGCACTCATGGGTTTGGTATCCAACTACCCGGCAAGGCAGAGCAGTGGTCTGGAACTTGACATTTAAAGGGTTTGAAAGAAATAGAAAGAGGCATGGAGATTTCTTTTTTTAAATCAGTCTGGCTATTTCTGAATGGGACATGCCAAGGAAACCGGAGATCAAATTCACAGCATTTTTGAACCATAGCGTCTGAGAGATGGAGGGGGCTGTAGGAGCTGTTCTGTCTGGTCTCCCTTCCCATGCAGGAATTCCTTTCATGGAGCCTCTGACGATTGTCTAGTTTCTGCTTGGATACCTCAAGTGACGGGGAGCTCTCTACCTCGAGGGGCAGCATTTCATTACTGGGCTATGTTGGATGCCTCTGGCCGCTACTGCAAAGCGCCTTTAAGAAAACATTGAGTTGCTGTCTATCTCTCTGTAATGCCCTTCGCTGACCTTGGGGTTTTTGTCTGTTTTATGGTCTGGAAATTTACACACACTGGTGTGCCTTAGGTCCCTGCTATCTGCTCAGCCCCGCACAAGGAGCTGTGGAGGCTAAAAGAGAAGGTACGGTTTCTAGAAGTCAGCTAGTGCACAGTCTGGGGAGATAATGAACATGTGTGGAATAATGAGATAGTGCCTGGTGACAGGATATTATTAAATTTGACATTGTGTGATACTGCCTGTTTCCTTCCCAGTCAAAATCAGTGGCGATTTTTGCCACCCCCATGTCAGTTAATGGCACCTACATTTTAGCAATGTCTCTGGCTTGGGAGCTCTTACTTGCTCCCCTCCCCATCCGGTCCCTCCCGAGTCCTGCAGAGGGGTCGCTCACCAGTGGCCCCCACCCTCCTTCTCCTCTTTGCTCACACCATCGTCACAATCTTCTACTTGGGATCTGAGACCCTCTTAAAGTTTGGCTCTGCTTTAACTCCCCGCCGGCTTTGCCTTTTTGTTACAGCTCCTCCACGAGCCCAGCTCTGGCCACACTGTCGGGGTGGCATCCGCCATCTGCCTCGGATGCCTCTGCTGCTCCCTCTATGCCTTTGCTCCTGCCGCTTCTCCTCTGACTCTCTTTTTATCTAGATTCCATCACTTCTTCGAGGTCTGGTGGAAACTTGCCTTCTCTGGGGCGCCTGTAACGACGGTTGCCGTTTTCTCTCTAGCAGAACTGCCGGTCATCCCTTGAACCCTCTTTTGGTCTTGAAGGCTCACAGCCCCATATGATGGAAAAAAAAAGAATGGGCTTGGTGGGGGGGTCATAAGACCTAGGTTCAAATTGTGACTTTGCCACTTACTGCTGTGCTCTCAGGCAAATCACCCACTCTCACTGGCTGTCAGTTTCCACATCTGCCTTGTGGGATTAATTCCACCCACTTCCCTGGGTTGCGGATGAAGCGAGATAATGAATGTGGCATATCTTTCAAAATATGCGATGCCTTCCAGGTATTGGTTACAGCTATGGTCATGTCTTTTAAAAGAGGAGGAAGCTGGGATTGGACCCTTTTTAAATCCTTGGGATTTATATCAGCTAGTCTTTATTGGGCACCTGCTGTTTGTCTAGCCCTGTGCAGTACACTTAGGGGGTTAAAAGAGAAGGCATAGTTTCCAGCCAACGAGCTCACCCTCTGGGGAGATAATGAACACATGCAGAGTAATGAGACTGCGGGATTGGACAGGGTGTTATTAAACTTGACGCTGTGTGAGCCTGCCTGAAAACAGGGGAAGGGTATTGAGAGGGGGCTGGTGTGGGAGAGCTAGGGTGATGGGGCAGGCTTCCCGGAAGAGGCAGCCAGGAGCTGGAGCCTGAAGGGTGGGCAACACCTGCGAAGGTGGAGAGGAAGCAGGAGGGCCATCCAGGCAGAGAGATTCCTCTGTGGAATGCTGACCACCCTGGCGGGGTTTAGACGGGAGAGGGAGTCCCCTTCAGTCAGGAGTTGTGCTGGCCTCTCAGCTACAACTCACCACAACCCGGGGTTTGGGGTTCGGAACTGGAGGACTGCTTGTCACAGATATTTCCTCACTATTGCAGTTGAGAAAACTGCAGCTTGGGCTGCTAACTGGTTAGGAGGGGAGGGGCAGGGTGCTTGCACGTACTAACTGCATTTGATATACCGAGAGGAGGTACATTTTGGATCCGGCATTTTCTGGTTTGACCTCCTCTAGCTTCCTGCCGAGTCCCACACGTGTTGGCAGCGAGTCACACACGTGAGCATTGTTTCCCTCCAGGTGTAAACCAGGCAAAAGTGGACAGTGGGGACTCTAGAATGTCTCTGGAGAAGGAGCTCAGGGGCTGTACTCAGATGGGTGGTGCAGCCAGCACACTGCACTCACAGGTAGATTAGATATTAATTCAGAGAGGCTTTGCAGGGGGGCTGCTGGAGATGGTGCAGGGACTGACTCCCCTTAGCCGTCTCTTGGTGAGACCTCTGACCCCACCACGTCTGGTTCTTGGCATTATCAGTTCCGTCCATTGTAATGGGTAAGTCATTTTCCTGCTGTTACTGTCAGGGTGTCATCATTTTCCCGGTTCCTGGTGGAATTGAAGCTACGCTATCGGGAGACCTTTCAGAAAGTACCTTGTCTCCTGTCCAATCTTGGTAGCTCCACATCTCAAGCAACCTCGCCCACAGGCTGGCAGGGGATGGGGTGCCGAAGGCTGCAGAGCTCCGGGTGAGAGCAGGTGATAGCAAAGGCTGGGGTGATACAGCCGCCTTTGTTCTTTTATTTGCTCAGCCTTGAGCAAACAAGTCACAATAAACTACATGACATTTGGATATTGAGAATGCAAAGTGTCTCAAGAACAATAAAGGAATTACAGCCAAGGTTGCAGCCCAGGAGGAGATTACATTGTCTAATTCCCCTCAAAGGCACAGGTGGTTTGGTTTCCCAAACAAGAAATGGTTATCTGAAGCCTGGGGACAGAGCCTGGTATCAGAGTCTGCTTCTTACAACATTGATTTTATTTGACTGGATGCTGACCTAGACTCTGTAGGCAGGACATACGCACCCATTTTAGCTAAGCCTCGTCAATCATGCAAGGAGATGCCAGGTCTCAGAAGTGCCAGCCTCGCTGGGAGGAAAATCGGGCAAGAAAAAAAGCAACTGGGGAACCATAAAGGCCTGAACTGAGACACAATGGCCCCATAGGCTCAGATACCTCTTCCAGGAAGCCTCTCACCTTCCCCTGGCAATCAGTTGCTTCTTCCGTCCCCTCTGCAACCCACAGTCCTTGGCCAGCACTTCTGTCATTGCACAGAATTAGGTTTTACCTTCACCCAGTAAATTCTTTATGTGTCTGTCTCTCTGTTAGACCAGGGGTCAGCACACTGTAGCCCAGGTAGTTTTTGTAAATGAAAGTTTAATGGAACGTGACTCCTCTCATTCATTTGTCCGTGGTCTCTGGCTGCTTTTGTGCTAGAAGGGCCCAGCTGTGTTCTTGACACAGAGATGATCTGCAAAGGTGAAGAGTTACTATCTGGCCCTTTGCAGAAAAAGGTTGCCAATTCCTGATTAGACGGTAGGCTGGTAGAGGGCAGGGACTGGGTCTTATTCATATTTTCTCCCCCTGGGCACAGCGCTTTGCACAAGGTGTATTTCTCTTAATGCTTAGTTAAAGGAAGAAGTGTCCAAGCAGGAGAGAATGAAGAACATCGAGGGGAAACAGTTCAATTACTTAAGAGCAAGAGCCGTTTTCAAATATTTTAAAAGCCTTTATTTCCATAGACCGAATCGAGAAGCTAATTGCACAACAGTTTTGTCCTAACATTAAAGCAGCCTCTCCGGTCTCCTTAGATAGCACCTTGTTAACCCAGTTCAAGGAAACCTGCTGACTCTTGACAGTAAAAATTTCCATTTCTATAATCCAGACTCCTCTCTCCTCACCTCTCCAATCTCCCTTTAGTCTGAATTAGACACTGGATAGATATTTCTTCTGAACTAGAAGCAACTATGAAAATAATCTAGTGCAACGTTTCTCAAACTGTTGAGGCTGGTAAGCACAGCACCATCTCATGCGTTGCGTATTATAAGCTTGGTACTCAGGGCCCACCAGCTTCCCCAGGGCCTGAGAAAATGATTGCCACGTGGAAATGTAAAAAGAGTTGCCTCCAAAATTAACATTCCTTGTAACCGAGCAAAACCAATAAGAAAGAATGTTTAATTAAAAGTCTACTAAGCAAATGACATTATGCTATCTCCGACTCAACTCCTAGAGTTATTTATAAATCACATTAAAGAGGGGGGATGTGAGTGCATTTTAAGATGTTTGGGGCCTGCAGAGGTGGGAATGAGTGCAGAGCGGGGTACAGATTTTGCGGGGTCCAAAGCTCGTACAATTTGGGGGGTGCTCTTTAAGACGATAGATAAAGCAAGATCTTACTTCTTCAAAGGCTACAAGAACATATGACCTGATGAACACTTTGATAGGGTCCTTCTAGAGCCTTGGAATGACCTAGGCAGGTGAGAGGCTCCGAAGTTTAAGTTGCATGAACCTGATGGTAAATACTCCCCCGAGTGGGTGGGTGGTAGATTGATGTAGTCAAATAAGCTTGGGAAGTGCTGTCTGCATAGTCCTGGAGAATCACATTTCCTGCTAACTCTTTAAAGTTTCTGAGAAGTCTTGCAGTTCAGAACATTAACTTTATTTGACCTAGAGTTTCCAAAACTTGTTTTTGCTGTAGAGACTCTGGGTGAATATGTTTGAACAACTGAGAAGCAGGCTGGCAAAGACTGACTCTCCCTGACCTCCATCTGCAGATACAACAGGTCAGAAAGGTGCTTTTCTGACAGCGGCTGGCTGGGAGGAGAGGGCTTAGCTTGGAGGACAGGGTCAGACCTACTCATTAGGAATTTTGTAATGTAATCAAATCCTTTCCTCAGAAAAGGTTCTGCAACTCAGATGTCCTCTTGCTCGGAAATTTAAAAGAATGGAGCATTTTGATTTCAAATGAGAGCAAAGGGGCTTGATGTATGGATTCCTGTGTTTCACTTTCTCTTAGCGTCACCCTGTTCTTTCCTTTAAGAGTCTGGTGCAAGACCGGTGACATCGTTTGCAGGTCCCTGTGCAAAGTGAAAATGCTGGGGGCCCCTGCTCAGAAATTATTAAGAATGTCAAGAGAGAGAGACAGCAGAGCATTAAACCACGTGAGGGGCCCTTCTGAGCTCGGGCTCTGAGTGGCTGTGTGGATCACAGACCCACGACCCATGAGGCCGGTCCTCCTTCAGTGCATATTTGTATTTACTTATTTCAAAGTTCAAAGTTCTGAAGGTACTGAGAGTCTGTATGGAAGGTCCAGGGATTTAAGACAGGACTATAATTTTAGTAGAATACACCAGAGCTAGGCACCGGGCCGTGGAGATACATTTTTACGGAGGTGGTTGGTTAATTGAACATTCTCCGGCGTCACTCAGCCTTTTCAATGATTCATCACCAGTGCTGCTGTGTAGTTCACATTATGGGTGTAATTAGCTTGGGGCTTCTCAAGTGAAAAACCCTCTTCTAACCTGGGTGCTTTCCAAAGCAGCGCTAGTTACTATGTATCCAGGTAGATGGGGGTCAGCTTGCAGTAAGTCCCTCTTTTCCTGGCTTGTAATAATTAACCCCTTCTATCAGGGG
>NW_020173494.1:1543717-1606720 GCF_003031525.2 Neophocaena asiaeorientalis asiaeorientalis | reverse complement strand
GAACCGAGGCTCCTGTATTCAGGCCTGCATCTTGGCAGCGGCAGAATGCGGCATGTGCCTGGAGATGCAGCAGCAGCAGAAACAGGGGCCAAGGCTTTCCCTACCTCCTGATTTAGGCTTTCAGAGGGGGTGGTCCCTGCAGGTGAGGTAAAGCAGGCACCTGATATGGGATTTCCGGGCTCCTGCGGCCCAGCGTGTTTGGAGGAGAGGTTACAGATCCACTCTGAACCATGTCTATCTTTTCCTTAATCCATTCTGGGTTGAGGCGTCCAAAACCCTTACCAAGCGCACGTTTGGCTGGGCTTCTGCCTCCAGATGAAAGCTCCTCCAGGTGTGCTCAGCGGCCATCTCCCTGTTCAAGAAAAGAGGACTTTGCCCGACAGACGTGAGAGTAAGGTCTGGAACCTGACGATGGTCAGGGATGGGTGGAGTGATGGGTGTGTGCCCTGTTTTCTTACTTCCAGGCGAGTGAGGGCATGCTTCCTGGACCCTTGGAAACAGCAATGGTTTTACCCAACAAGCTTCCCCCTTTTCACTTTTAACCATGTCATCGTTCTGAAGAGCTGCGGGGAGAGCTGGGAGGGAGGGAAAGCAGGGGTCTGAGGGGGTCCTGGAAACTTTCGGCTCTGCCTGAGCTCTGGGGCCACTAGGGCAGTGGGGGGTGCCTGAGGCCCGGGAGGTGGGATGGCCATGGTGGACTTTGGCCAAATGCACGACCATGGCTAAGAGCCTTCTCCTTAAGAGGGGGATCGTCTGTATTTATCCAGATGTCAGGCTGTGCAGATGTGGGAAATCGCGTTGTCTCTACTTAATACATATCATAGATTGTCCCTGTGTCCGTGTGCCCGTGTGTTTACTCTGTTGTTCCCAAAGCAAATGGTTTTGAGACGACCTTTTTGGAGACAGACATGTCATTGAGGGTGGGTTAGTCACCAGGATGAGACCAGAAGTATCAACACAGGGGCAGTTTACTTATTTGTTTCTAGTTGCAGCTGAGGAGCCCTAATTGATTAAGAACTTTCTGGTGAGGGGAATGAATTAGGTCACCATCCGCTCCTCTCTGAAGGCCAGCGTTAGCTTCTCCCTGATAACCTGTCAGTGCTCCTGGCTTAGAAGACCGAGTCTTATCACCCATTTCCTTATTGTCACAAATAACTTGCTGGGCAGCTGACCTTCTCTGTGAACTTGGGCAAGTCCCTCCCTTGCTGGGGCTTCCCGTCTCTAATCAGAGGATAACAGAGCGGCCCATTTCTCTGAGGCACTCTTTGTCTCCACTGCACGTAGCCTCCTGGCTGCCTGGCATCCAGGTGGGGCTGAGGGTGCAGGAACAGGAGGCCTTGGAGTGTCCCCTCTGGGGAGGAAGTCCACCTGAAAAGCTCTCACAGGCTGTGCTCTTAGAAACTTAGTGCCTTTCCCGACTTGCCTGGTAGAATCTCTGTGCTGACCCCAGTCTGACAGTTGGTTTTCTAGGCAAGACTGGTGGGCTTCCTCATTGAGAATGGGGTGTCCTCCAATAGTCACATATGGATGTGACAGCGTGTTCTCACTAGGGTCTGTCATGCCCATGTGACAGAAGTAATGAGTCTCTACTATTTCCTGAGGGGTTACGTAGGTGATTGGCTACACCGAGGGGCCTACACACAGTAGCCCATTGAATCCTTACAACAATCCTTTCAGGAGTGTATTAGTATTTCCGTTTTACAGGGAGGAGTGTTAAGCTCAGAGAAGTTAGGTAACTTGCCCAAGGCCACACAGCTAGTGACAGGCAGAGCTGGGATTCTACAACAGGCAGTCGACTCTGAAGCCCACCACTCTTAATCACTTGGTCTACATCTTTCCATTAAGTGTCTGTTTAAAGATCCCTTAAAAGTAGGAACGCGGGCTTCTCTCGTGGCGCAGTGGTTGAGAGTCCGCCTGCCAATGCAGGGGACACGGGTTCGTGCCCCGGTCCGGGAAGATCCCGCATGCCGTGGAGCGGCTGGGCCCGTGAGCCATGGCCGCTGAGCCTGCGTGTCCGGAGCCTGTGCTCCGCAACGGGAGAGGCCACAACAGTGAGAGGCCCACGTACTGCAAAAAAAAAAAAAAAGAAAAAAATTAGGAACGCTCCCTTCTCTGAGCCACAGGCTTCTCTGATTCTTCTTATCACCGTGAGACCTAATGCCAAAAGTCAGAGATGACCAGAATGGTTTATAAGCTCCTTTTACTCATAAAATGCAGTGCAAAGTAATACCCTGGGGTTAGCCACACTGCTCATGGCTTCCATTAAAGACAGGAGTCAGTCCTCTGAACTGGCCAAGATCCAGCATAGGTGTGCCCCCTCCTTGTTTGGGGGTGGGGGCAGCATCTAGGGGACCAGGCCAGTCAGGGGAAGGAGGTAGAGGGCAAGGTTTTCTTCTTCCTGTGACTATTCTCAGAGAGAAGTTGTGGACCAGTGGTGACATCTGACCACAGCCCTCTCACATCATTTGGACACTGAGGAGCAAGCATCTCCCACTCTATTCTTTTTTTTGTTTGTTTGCGGTACGCGGGCCTCTCACTGTCGTGGCCTCTCCCGTTGCGGAGCACAGGCTCCGGATGCGCAGGCTCAGCGGCCATGGCTCACGGGCCCAGCTGCTCAGCGGCATGTGGGATCTTCCCGGACCGGGGCACGAACCCGCGTCCCCTGTATCGGCAGGCAGACTCTCAGCCACTGCGCCACCAGGGAAGCCCTCCCACTCTATTCTTTTACAGAGATATTAAAAGGCAAGCAAGCATGGTTTTCAGATTTTCAAGGAATTTGCCAAAATCATATATTTCCTTCCTCCTGCCCAGCTTCTAGGAAAGATCCAGGTAGCCACTTGTCTAAAACAACAGATGATAGTCATGGCTGTGGTCCATTCCATTGTCACATGGTGATCTCAGAGGGTCTTGGGTCCAGGAAGGGCATCCTTCACGGTCTCACAGCAAACAGCCCAACTCCTTATACAGGGGCAGTGTTCTCTGGCAAGAGTGTTCTCCCAAGCCTGAGTGGGCTTGTCTGAACTGCGCCCTCGTGTATCCCCGGCAGGGTCTGCATCTTCCCCTTGGAAGATGCAGAAGCTGAGGCCTAGGGAGGTGATGGTGGAAGGCCCAGCCGGGGGCACCCAGCAGCTGTAGTAAGCCCCGGTTTCTTGGCACTGATTCCAGGATTCTTTCCGTTCGACCAGCTCTCATGCATGGCCAGATCAGGGGTCAGAGAAAGAAACTTTATTTCTGGATTTTCTTCTCTCTGGTAGCCTTCTGGCTCATGTTCAGAAGATCTGCCTCTTCCTAGCTTGGGACTTGCACCTAGAAAGTTTCCATGCGAGGCTGCTACCTCCAAGAAGAATAGAAAGTCCCAGTTGGGCTTATGAAAAATGAAATCAGTTCCAAGCCCCGATCTCTCTGAAAAGTTATTATTAAATTCTGTGCGTGGCCCTGACCTGGATTTAAAGATTTGCAAGAAGACAAATTCCAAACAGATGCCCATTAGGGCCCTGACAGCCGCAGCTTAAAGATAACATTTACATTCTGCCGGGGTTTGTACCTCTCTGTTCCCTGCTCAGCCCCTCTCCCGCCTCCAGTGGGATCAATACCTCGGTTGAGGTTACGTGGAGGTGGCCACATTCTTTTAAGCTGTTTGCTCAGCGTGCGGTTTGCTCTGCTGACACGCCAGGCACTTCTTCCAACAGGCCTGTTTGCCCAGTATTATGGGTGTTTGCTGAAACACCTACCCCAATCCGAGGGGGCTCAGCTCTCCAAACAGTTGGTCCCCGCATCTGTCAATCAATACCGCCAATCAGGTTCCTGATATGGACAGCAAGTGTGGCCAAGTCCAATATTTGCCCATACGCCGTCCCCTCCCTCTGCACCTGACTGTCCTCGGTTTGACGAGATGGACACTCGCCAAGTGCACAGGATGTTGGGAAGAGGCCATGGTAGCAGACAGGGAGCTGATTGCAGGAAAGAAGGGCACGCGAGCAAACATGATAGCTCCTTTATGAGAGGTAATTTACTGAAATACACAGCGATTACCTGCTCAGCCAGCCCCAGTGTAATTAAAAATGGCCGGCTTGGGGCTCCGGTTTCTCCAGTGCTGGCAAAGGAAACTGGGCTTCATCTTGTGAAGCTTGAGTTTGGATCCAGGGGTTGGCTTGGAGTCACAGGTGATCAGAGGGACAGCAGGATATTATCAAGCCCAGGAAATTAACTCCTGAGAAGAACAGAATGATAGCAAGAGAATATATACCCTGAAAAGAGGGGGACGTGTAATGGGTACAGGCTTTTCCTGTTTTGGAACTTGCTAGTGGTATGTGAACGCACTAAATGCTACTGAAGTGTTCGCTCTGTAATGGTTACTTTTATGTTACGACTTTCACCTCAGTTGGAAATAAAAAAGGGTGAATCCCAGAGAGCCCAGGACATTTACATTTGAAAGGCTCTAATGCCTAACTCAGGCTTTGGCTCAGAGTAAATGCTTAATAAATGTTTATTGAAAGAACAACCTAACATTTGCACAGTCAACAAAGCTCTTTGTTATACATGAGCTCACTTCATCCTTAAAGAGAGAGCCCTGTGAGGTGGGCAGGGGTGAGTGCCCTCCCCTTGTAAAGGGGAAACTGAGGCTTAGAGAGGATGCACAGCTAGTAGTGATGGGGCTGGGGTTTGAACCCCAAAGTCTCTGGCTTCAAAGTCTGTGCCTGTAAAATTACCTGTTGTGTCTACCTCATGGTTTCCAGGATGGTAGAGAAAGAGTCTTACAAATGTTACCTCCCCCTTCTTCTAGGGCATATTTTCCTAAAATTATTTAAAGACTGGACTGTCCAGTGAAGCTGCTTGTTCTCCGCCACAGTTGCTAGCACAGTGCTTGATAATTATTTGCCGATTCATTCAGTGGCCCAGGCTAACCTCTGGTTGCTGTGGCGACCAGCCAGAGCAAAGCACAGGCAGCTTAGGGTATCGATGACACCAAAGCACTTTGGCTGTTAGGAGTCTAGGAGGAGGAGCTGGGGTTTATGAGTGCTGCCTCCCAGAAGCCTTTGCTGGTGCAAGGTGTCCCCCACACACCAACGGCACTGTGGGCAGGGGAGCCTGGTGGTGGCTGGGTCACCTTGCTACTGTCACTTGAGAGTCTAGGTGGGGGTGGTGGACCCCTCATTCAAAAACTGAGAATTTCAAGATGACAACAGCAGAGCGTTGAACCCAGCAGGTGTCCCTCTGAGGACAGGGCCTGAGAGGCTGCACAGCTCGCTGGCGATGTGGTGATCCTGCCAGGCCGCCTGGTGGGCGTCTCTGTGGGAGCTGCGTGGAGCCAGGAAGTAGTGGGGGGCAGGAGGAATAGAAGCTCACCTCATCCCTAGGGCGTCCCTGCTGCCTTGGGGAGAATTCCAGTCCACTTCCGCCCTCACCCAATGCTCAGAGCAGGCCCCAGACCCTTCTGGGTTTCCATCCTATTTCTGCTACCAAGACTCTGTGTGACTTGGCATGGGGCACTTCACTCTTCAGAGCCTCGATTCCTCACGTATAGAATGGTGCCCATGCTCGTCTCAGCAGGTCATTGAGGGGTTAAATGAGAGGATGCAAAAGAGGCTGGCACAGCGCTCGATACACGGTGCCCCTCTTCCCAGATCACAGCACGTCTCACACCAGACCAAGCTGCACTGAGCTCCCTCTCCACTCCACAAAGGAGATGAGTTGGCTTACAAGAATCTATAAACAAAAAAAAAACCACACATGGGTGGCAAGCTCAAAGGCTGTCAGAGGCTAAGCAGAGAAGATATGAAAGAGACAGTCTACAGGGCAGGACATAAAGGAGTGGTGGAGACTGTGGTAAACTGGAGGTTCTGTGCCCCACCTAAAGCCACTGAAACGCAAAAGACAAAATTTAAACAGAAGAATGTTGCAAGTTAACGAGGCTGTGTGGGAAGTCATTTTGAAAACTTGGAAACAATAAGTTGAATATTGGGACTGGGAAGGTATACATTAGGTTGACACCTAAGCCCTCGGGGGAGAAATTAAAGGGGAGAAATAAATAAGGTCCTACAAAGTGAGCCATGAATTTGGCTCTGAGCTTCATGGTGCCAAAGCAGCACATGATTTTCATTGTCTATGAAGGAAAAAGATATAACATTTCCCTCTGGCCAGCTCTGAAAGACAACTCTGGGGGCTTTATTTAGGGTATCTTGGCCTGTGTACTAAGGGTGGAGCGATGGGTACAGTCCTCTAGTGCAAGTAGTAAGCAGGTGCAGAGGAGTTAAAAAAAATAATACATTTGGGCTTCCCTGGTGGCGCAGTGATTAAGAATCCACCTGCCAATGCAGGGGACACAGGTTCGAGCCCTGGTCCAGGAAGATCCCACATGTCGCGGAGCAACCAAGCCCGTGCGCCACTACTACTGAGCCTGTGCTCTAGAGCCCGCGAGCCACAGCTACTGAGCCCATGTGCCACAACTACTGAAGCCCACACACCTAGAGCCCGTGCTCCGCAACAAGAGAAGCCACCGCAATGAGAAGCCCGTGCACCGCAATGAAGAGTAACCCCCGCTCACCGCAACTAGAGAAAGCCCGCGAGCAGCAACGAAGACCCAATGCAGCTAAAAATAAATAAATAAATTAAAAAAGACCCCAAAACAAAAAACAATACATTTGACTGAAATTTGGTCTACTTTTATTACCATTGTACACTGACAATTGTAAGCAATGTCAGTGATAAAATTCTCCTCCATGAGCAATCTTTCCTTGGCCTAAGGTGTAAACAATTGTAGTCATACCGTGACGTTTAATAATAATAATATACCCTTCACATTAGGACAGTTTTATTACTTGTCCTTTAATAAACATTTTAGTGTACACAGAAGTTAATCCGGAAAACTCCTAGTTATAGAGTTGGCTCTCCAAACATGGACCTACCCATATGCATCTGTTTTGAGAGTCAGGTTGTACAACCGTTTGCTTTCTCTCCGGGTACAGTTTGTGTCTCCAGCTCCCTGTGGTATTGAGCATTCTTGCGCTTAAAAAGTAGATTTGAAACGGACCATGATAGTGCAGTGGTTGTAAAATGGAAAAAGGTAACCTGAGTTCTTTAATTCAGTCATTCTAGGGGACCGCTGGGGTTTATTTTTGTTGAGAATTTAAAACAGTGCAAGAGTGTGAACTGTGAGGTGTCATATTTTTGTTTAGTAAGTGCATAATTTAGCTTATGCTGGAAATATTTTATCGAGTTGTAATAAGATTTTTGAAATTGAAGCTTATTCTTGAAGTGTTTTAAGAAGACAGAACAAAATCCAGAAAGTGGATTTATCGAGAACTGTACCTTTTGTCGATATTTTAGTTTTATTAAAATCCACTCATTGGTTACTGGATAATTATTTACATAAGTTTCATGGTGCCAACAGTAACCGAAGGATCAAAGTTCAAACTGGTAGGCGTGTATAAAAACCACTGTATAAATAATTGTGCCTTTTTGTCCCATAGGAATTTGGAGTAACTTGAAATGTCTTGCATTACTGTGAGGCAACAGGCTCGTCATTTTTCTGAAGGTCTAGAGCAATGTCAAGTGGGACACTTGTGTCAACTGGAAATGACATGAATTCGGTGGAGCTCAATTAAGAAAAATGAAAAGAACAAGAGAGGAGACAATTGAAACCATGTCTGGAGGTTTTCAAAGTAGGTACTGCTTTCAAAATCATGTAGAGTGAACGAAAATGCTGAAGAAATGCCAATGGGACTATCTGGTGCACCTATACTCTTGTAGTTCATTGCGTTTCATGATTCTTACAGAAAATAATTGTGTTGTACAGGAGAAGCGTGAGTTAAAAGAAAGGATGTCCTGGGTGTCAAGTAGTCTTGTTACAGCACTGACTGGCCACCCCTGCTTGGGCTACATGGGCTGCGTGGAGGGTCTCAGTCAGGGGCCAAGGTGGGGCAAAGTCAGTTACCATGAGACTCTCTTCCTTAACTGCTTCCCACCCCCTTGAGAAGAGGCATCTTTGGGCTCTTTTGTTATAAGGAGCAGTACCCATAGCCTGGCTCGAGGCAATGGTGTTGGGCTGCTTGGCATCCTGTCCTCTCCTGAGGCCTGGCGCTGAGGGGGGCAGGGAGACCGAGGGGATGTCACCAGTCCCTGGGGTTGCCCTCCATCTACCTTTAGTCAGCTGTGTTTACAGCGGGGTCATGTAACAGAGGCAGATAGGTTCAATGCTTCCCCACAGGCCCTCGGGGAAATTCTTACTAATTTTGTCAACACAGTTGACAAACAGGTATTAAGGGCCTTCTTTTTTTAAGATGTTGGGGGTAGGAATTTATTAATTAATTTATTTATTTTTGCTGTGTTGGGCCTTCGTTTCTGTGCGAGGGCCTTCTCCAGTCGTGGCAAGTGGGGGCCACTCTTCATCGCGGTGCACGGGCCTCTCACTACCACAGCCCCTCTTGTTGCGGAGCACAGGCTCCGGATGCGCAGGCTCAGTAGTTGTGGCTCACGGGCCCAGTTGCTCCGCGGCATGTGGGATCCTCCCAGACCAGGGCTCGAACCTGTGTCCCCTGCACTAGCAGGCAGACTCCCAACCACTGCGCCACCAGGGAAGCCCCCTAAGGGCCTTCTTTAGGCCCAGGCCTTATGCTGGCCACCATGGGTCAACAAAATCAGACAAGACCCAGGTCTGCCTTCACGGGGCCGTTTTGACATTCAGGAGTGTGGCTGGAACAGAGGAAGGGCAGAGGCAGCTGTAAGGGAGAGGCAGGTGGTTATTGTCTGGGCAGTTAAAGGAGGGGGAGAGAACTTGCCCCAAGGGGTCTCGCAGAAGTCTGGGAGCCTTCGCAGAACCTGAGACAGGAAGAGAGAACATCCTTTGGAGGCCAACATGCTGTGCTCATACCCTAGAATCACCACTCCCTCACCAGCTCTGTGACCTTGAGCAGGTCCCCCTGCCTTCTAGGACTCAGCTCCCTCCTCTGAGAAACTGGGAGTGGGGGCACTAGTGGCCGGATGTAGCTGTAGCGAGGACAGAGTAAGGGGATTGTACAGCTCCTGGCCCTCCCCACAGGAAGTACTGATGTCGTGCTCCCGGGGTCTCCCATGAGACTCCCCTTCACTGGTGGTTCTAGACCGTGATGTACGGTAGAATCAAGGGCTTAACCTGCACCTGCGCTCAGGGAAGGCCTTTCTGCCGGGGCTGGGCGAACCTAATCCAGACCCGGAATGCCTAGAGAAACAGACAGATACTGTGGCCCTTGCACAACCTTCCTCAAATATAAATTGTCTCAGCGGAGCTTTTGCGAGAAGTTGGATAGCTCTTGTGAGCTATAAATTGTCGTTTTTGTTGCTAATAATAATAATGACAATGATTCCTGGGCTCCTGCCCTGAGATCATAGTCTGTCTTTAGGCAACTTTAGTCACTCACCCAAGGACTGGCCCGGTATGCAGACTAATAATTCAGGATTCCCTACCCTCAGAGCCTCATTCGGACCATGCCTATAACCTCCTGACTCATCTCTAGATTGGCACCTGTACCAGGGCCAATATTTCAGCTACTTTTGTCGTATCACCTAACTGAATCCCACAGGAACCCTGTGAGGGAGGTTGTTTCATCTCCATTCTACTGTGTCTCGGAGAAGCTAAGTGGCTTGCCCAAGATCTCTCGCAAGAGCCAGAGCTGGGATTTGAATCCAGGTCTGTTCTGAGTCCAGAGCCCAGGTTTCCAAGTCCAGCCTCTTTGCTATTTGATAGAAACAGTTCTACCTCTGGGAGTTACACGTGAAGATGGCCACCCCGAGACACGCGTCTAAGAAAAAGAAAGAACACGAAATAAAGGTCTTGACCTAACTCAGTGAAATATCTTATACTCAGTCACCTCCGAGTGAGAATTTGTAGAAGCCCAGTCAGTCCTGCACCCAAGTTGCCTGAAGGACTCTCAAGGTAGCGAGAAGTTGTTAAATTAATAAAATGCATTAAGATGATTGTAGGAGGAACACTTAATCTACAGAGGATAATACACTGTTTTCAAGTACTTTCCAAGACACCCTTTCCCACCCCAATAATTGATAGACTAACCTGAAATTGTTCTTATTTGTTCATTAACATGTCCCCAAGGGCTCACCATGGAACATTTTATTAGCCTGGATTGAGTAATATATTTTAAAGTAATAAAACGACATTATTTTTAAATGATTTTTTAATGTGGACTTGCAGCCATTGACTGCCCTCTCTGATAGCTCTGAATTAGTGAGTTGTTTTTTTTTTCTGTATGCGGGCCTCTCACTGTTGTGACCTCTCCCGTGGCGGAGCACAGGCTCCGGACGCACAGGCTCAGCGGCCCTGGCTCACGGGCCCAGCCGCTCCGCGGCATGTGGGATCTTCCCAGATCGGGGCACGAACCCATGTCCCCTGCATCGGCAGGCAGACTCTCAACCACTGCGCCACCAGGGAAGCCCCTAAATTAGTGAGTTTTAATTGTGTGTAAAGAAGCAACAAAATAATCATTACTAAGATGATGGGGTTCTTCATTCATGGCAGACACTGAACTGGACATGCCACGTGCATCGTGCCGTTCAGCCTCACAAAAATCCCGCCGTGACGTGGGCACCACATACCCCCACTTCACAGACACGGAACTCATGTTCTAAGGGACTCAACTCCTTGCTCAGGGTCCCTGGGCTAATGAGTAGTGGAGCCAAAGGTCAAGTCCAGGCTTGTCATCTCTTTCTGCAACATCCACTGAGCATAGCCAAGGGATGAGCATTGGATGGTGCTGAATGGGGCTGAGTCTTTGGCTCAGAAGACCTGAGTTAATAAAAGTGGGAAAGTAAGAAGTATTAGAGAAGAGAGAAATCAAGATACATCAGGGCACACTGAGGACTCCTCACTGTTTATCTGCTCAGGCTTGGCCATCTGTAAGAGCCAGGTGGGCACATAAAGGTGAGTGAGAGACGGTGCGATGATTAAGTTTATGTGTCAACTTGGCTAGGCTATGGTGACCAGCCATTTGGTCAAACGTCAGTCTAGACTTTGCTGTGAGTTCTTTATTAGATGCAATTAACATTTAAATCAGTAGACTTTGAGTAAAGCAGATTACCCTCCATCCTGTAGGTGGGTCTCATCCAATCAATTGAAGGCCTTAAGAACAAAGATTGAGTTTCTCAAAGAAGAGGGAATTCTCAAGACTGCACTATAGAAATGCTGCCTGAGTTTCCAGCCTGCTACCCTGTGGCATTTAAATACGAGACTGCAACGTTAACTCTTACCTAATTTTCCAGCCTGTCAGTCTACCTTACAGGTTTTGGACTTGCCAGCCCCACAACTGTATGAACCAATTCCTTAAAATAAATCTATTTCTCTCTCCCTCCCTCTCTCCCTCCCTTGCTTCCCCAGCCCCCAGTATATATACAGATATACATATACACATCTATCTACCATCTATCTGTCTATCTGTCTACCTCTATCTATCTATCAGCTATCTATCTATCTTATTGCCTATTAATTCTGTTTCTCTGGAGAATTCTGACTAATACAGATGGAGATGTCCTCCTTTCTCTCAGGAAGCTCACATGTTAACATGTTGCTGGAGGATGGTCAGCACAGAAGCAGACAATTATAGGAGACAGCCTAGGGTTCCAATACGGTAGCCAATTTCTGTGTAAGCAGTGGCAACGTTGGGCTATGCGTTAAGGACTCCCAAAGGAAAGACAAGAGGGAGGGAAACAGGCGGAGATTGTTCAGCCAGGCAACATCATCTCTGCCCACTAAACCTGGAGTCTCTTTCCCTCTAAGTCTTAAAGGCTCTGGTGTTTTATTATTCCAAGCAAGTATGCACTCTAGAAGGGACCACAAAGACAATGAAATGCAACTCTTTCATTGTACAGATGGGGAAACCATGTCTTTGAGAGCTCTTTTATCAAAGTGACAGAGGTACCAGATCATGGTGACCAGGAAGATTTATTCACAGATATAATAGGCAGCTATTCATACACATTTCAGTACACTTTTCTATGGCTGTGAAAGAATGAATTACTGCCTCCCCCTCCACAACTTGGAATTTTACCAACTCGACCCTTTTGAGAAAGAACCAGAGGAACTAAGCAACTACGGACTCAGAGCTAAGTGACTCCTGAGTGCATCTGAGCTCCAGGTTCACTTGGCCGCTATCTCCTGCCGTTGCCCCTGGTCCTGCCCTGGGCAGGGTGGACCCGGGCAGGATCCATACCAGCAAAACCATCTCCAGTTCATGGCCCCAGCTAGGTTCTCTCTCTGGAATACTAGAAGGCTTTGTAACCACGTGGGTTGGAATGAAAGGAACTTCTAATCATTTAGAAAATTCAGTTCCCCAGAATGTGCCAGGGAATTAACTTCTCCTCTGGAGTCCTCTTATCAGGTAGCATTGAGGCCACTCTTGCTCTTATCTTTTATTCAGATATCACTTCTATAAAAAGACCAAAGTTCTATAAGAAACCGTGACTTGTGCCCTCTCATCTTCCTCTCCACTCCTACTGGAGAGTTGTGACAGGAAAGCAGAGATCATTCCCATTTTACAGAGAGAGAAACTGAGGTGCAGAGAAGGGTACAACTAGCTTCTGACTGTGGCAAACCAGGAATGGACTGCAGGGGAGGAGAGACCTGCAGGTGTTGGCCCCAGGGAAGCCCTGGTCTGTCACTGTGGGTGGACAGGGCACCACTTAACCTGGCCTTGAAAATTAGAACCAGCTCAGCTGCTGCAAAGAGACCCAGGCCAGTGATAGGAGAGCATGTGGACAGGCTTTAAAATCAACTTTTTCTTTCCTTACAGTTCACTAAGATCCAAGGCAACTCATTTTGTGGTGATGTCCTGTGACCCTCTGTCCCCTTTCCCAGGGAAGTGAGGGGAAGGTTATACCCTAAGTCTATTCTTGCTGACTCTGGTATGAAAGGTGCTCTCCCTGGGGAATAAGGATTGTGGCCATCAAGCCAGGGGGTGTGGGAGAGAGACCATCTGATAAGGTGGAAGGGGCACATGGTCTAAATACCTGAATTTTAATCTCAATTGTTATTTTTATTACTAGCTGTGTGATCTTAGTCAAGTCACTTAACCTCTATAAGCCTCAGTTTCTGCTTCTGTAAAATAATTGCCCTGTTGGGGTTATCAGTAGTCTTAAATGAAATAATAAGTGTGGCCATGTTTTATAGACTGGAAAGCTTTGTACCAACGTTACCTATTATTATTTTTTTGATGTGCCCTAAAAAAGATGTTTACCAAAACCCATGCTGGGGCTCTGAGTGCAAGGACACAAAGATGGTGCAAGTCATCCCTGGTATGTGACTTCTGCTTCAGAAACAGGGTGAAATAAACACACAAAGCAAATCTTCAGACTACCACAGACGAGGGAGGAAAGAGAGTTTTCCAAAGAAAACCCCTGAGGTTGAGAAATGGGGGCTGTAATAGTTTTGCTATCATCAAAACTATGCCTGAATCACTTTTGGGTAGAATTTAGAGGACAGGGGACAGGGAAGGAGAGCGTGTACCTATGTGGGCACCACGCCCACACACATGGCTCAAACGCAAGTTTTCCACTGAAAATGACCCAAGGATTCTGGTAACGAGAGTCGTCATTCAAGATAGGCCTTGACTCACTTCTCCTACAAAGGAGGAAATGGAGAGTCAGCAACAGAGAGCAGATTTCATACCTAGGTGACCTTGAGTGCCCCACCTCTCCTCCCTCCTTTCTGCCAAAATATTTCCCCCTTTCGCCTCTCTCGTGGCCTTACGCTTTACTGTTAGAGATGCATTCCTTTGGTTATTCAGTCTCTGAGAGTTCTCTATTACAAATGCAAAATTTCTTGAGAGAGGCGACAGGTAAGTCTGGACTGTGTTCCCGTTCAGGCAATTGGGACCTGGGACTGTTTCCACTGGGAGCCTGAGAGGACAAAGGGAGTGAGTGGAAGACAGAGATGGGGACAGAGATTGTTGTCCGATTTTACAGATGAGGAAACTGAGACTTAGGGAAATAAAGAAGACAATTTAGCAGTCTGAGGTGGGAGAAGGACAAACCTCACTTTCTCACCCCAGATTGTGTGTTTTCTTCAGAGTCATTCAAAGGCAACTCCAAGCAATTTGCCTCAGAGAAAACAAGCATCCATTGTCTTCCCTACTTTTACCTCCAGGGCAACCCGGACTGTGCAGGCGACATATGGTCCCTTCCCAAGCAGGTCCATTCGTAAGCTGGAGGGTAACTACGACTCGTGTGCCTGGTCCTAAATAATACAACTGTGCCCATCAGGCGCTCTCTCTCTCTCTCTCTCTCTCTCTCTCTCTCTCTCTTCTCTTTCTCTCTCTCTCTTGTTCCTTCTCTCTGGAATTTGAACTGAGACCTAAAGGACATTGCAACTGGTGTCATGCTGGAACTTGGAGGTCAAGTAGACTCAAGGGTGGGGTGGCCATTACAGAGCTACAAACATCCCAAGGTTCTGAGTAAGAAGAAACCCAGGGAGCCAGCCAGACAGGGGAGGCGCAAAGAACCACGGGGAGAGATACCCGAGGGACAGTCCTAGTCCCTGAGCAAGGAAGGTGCCCCAGTCCTAGGGCAGGGACCCTTAAAATGTCTGTCCGTGGAATGTCAGGATAACTGTGGAACAGTGTCTGCCGAGGTGCATCTCCCACTTATCCTTTCTAACTGGGTGTATCGTTGACGTTATCTTGTACTTGTTATTTCATTGAATATTGAATTTGAGGGAGGCAAATCATTTTAATTTTCAGGTCGTTGGTCTCCGGATCAGGAGGCACCCCATCCGTGAGTGATAAAGGGATTACTGCATCTCATTGCTGATAAGGAGACCCTAACAGGCCACCCTGAGGTCCTGTTCCTGTGCCGATACTATGCTGGGGGGCGGGGTGGTGGTGGTGGAATTTGGGGCTGTATTCCTCAGGGAGGGGTGAGTGTGTTTTGCTTGTAGGAGGAAGAATAAGCCGAATGTTTGGTGACCCGAAGAGCAAACTAACTACGAGTCATCATACTGTTCTCTGAATATTTCCGGCCCCCAGACGTCTGGGCACCTGGTAGGATTGCATATCCAGGCCCCTTGTATAGGACAGGGCCATGAGACCTGATCTGCACAATGAGCTGTGAGTGGAAGTTTTAAAGGTCTGTGGAGGCCCTTCAGTCTCTCGCCTTCTGTCACTGTCACGGGCGACATTCAGGATGGTGGCTGCTCCCTTGTCCTGGATCTTGGAGGGAGGAAACATGGAGCATCACCCCCAGACAACCCAGGTCCAAGAAATAAAAATTGTTACAAGCTGGTTCACTTTAGGGGGTGTTTGTTACCGTGACATACCCTGGTGTATTCTGACCGATACACTGCCCTTCTCGGGGCTTAAGCATGGCGTTTGTCCTGGCTCCTTTTGGAAAGTAGGTGGAGGGGCTGCTACGAGCTAGGGCAACCCCAGGGACTGGTGACATTCCTTTACTGTCTTCTGCCAGCCTCAGTGCCATCCCTCAGGCTGTGGGACAGGAGTGCTGAACAGCAGAGGGCACCAGAGGCCTGTGTCTGCTCTCCCCATCCCAGTGCCATCACCCGGTGTTGATGTTGGGGAAGCTAGCACTGGAGGAGGGTGGCACACGGGCGCTAAGCAGGGAGTGATCTCAGGGCCTGCTCCTTTTCCGTGTCACTGCACCTGTGGGCAAGTGTTTGCATGATACAGCCTCGCCCCTCAGCAGGCTTCAGAGAACATTGGGGACCAGGAGCCGTGGGGCCCTGCTGCAGCTTCTAAAGAGCAGGTCTTTCTCTCGCTCTTTCTCTCTTGGCCTGGCTCTGCTTTAGTTGTTAGATATCAAGCCCAGAGTCAGGCTGGAAGCTGGTGGCAGGAGCCGGGGTACAGTGTACGGGGCATGCCTTACACACAGCCAGCCCACCTGGGCGTAGAGCAGGGTGAGCTCAGGCCTTCCCCGATGCCTCGAATCCCCCCTCTAGACTTTGTCCCTTTAGCACACAGCTTTCATTTGTGTTCAGATGCAGCCCCGTTTCTCTTTTTGGTGGGAGGATGTGGTGGAGGTCAGGGGGCGGGGCTAAGCACAGCTTTTCCTAGACTGACAGCCCAGTGCGCTTTGTCCTGGGGGGCGGGCCGCTGCGTGATGCTTCGAAGTCCCTTCCCCTCTCTGGGCCTCAGTTTCCTCGGCTGTGAAGAGGGGGTTGGGGCCAGGCACCTATGCTTCTGGGAGCAGATTTTCCCACTCAGGAACAGGGACAAAGCTCGGCCCTGGGGAAGGGGTGGGAGGAAGGAGAGGAGGGGGCTACCGGGAGGGAAAAGGGTGCAGGCCAGGGGGGACTTGGGCCACTGAGAGTCGCTAGCTGGATGTGACATCTGCCAGGAGCAGCTGGGTTGCCCGTGTCCACTTGCTTTCCTTTCGTGTCAGTGCAACTCAGGTCGGGCAGAGCATTACACGTAACCTTGGCCCAAAGTCAAGCAGAAGAGGTTGCCAGTGGCACCTGAGTCTCCAGCCCCTCGCCTCCTGAGTGTCCTGGTGCTACTTCCCTGCCACTTGGGCAGGGCGTCTGGCTTGGTCTCTGGAGCCCTAGTCAGGCCTGTCTTCCACAAGGTCAAGCAGATGGACACTCCAGGCCATGACCTTGGGGGTGGGGTAGGGTGGGGAACATCCACCTTTGGCTTTGAAATGCCTTTGCCGCCCCTTCCCTGACCCTCAACAGCTAGTCAGGCTCCCTGGTGAAAAGGAGGAACCAAGCTTTTCCCAGCAAGAGCCCTGGAGCTCTGGAAGACGCCTTCTGGGTACGATTTCCCTGGAGAAGCAGTGTCTCCTTCAACCCATCAACCTTCGCTCTGCTCAGATCCTGGAAGGCTGGGCAGCAGCACAGAGGCAGGCTCTTTCCGAAGACTTCCTCAGCTCTCCCCCGTGTCCGGTTCCTCTGAGCCCTAGAGGGAATCAGGGCACCGCAGCGCTACCTGTAAGCCATTCCTCTGTGTCTGATGTGTTGAGTCTGGTCTTGCACGAGCTGGTGGTAAACAGCTCACCTGGCAGAGGGGTTTGGGCGTTTTCCTTCCTCCTGATCTGTTGGTGCTGTCACGCTCCATCCCTGGTGAATGTCTCTGTGTCCTTTCCAGTCTACCCACCTGCACTATTCATTCATTCATTCATTCACTGAGGCCCCCATGGGTGTAACATCACCAGGGACTAGACATACAGAGAGATAAAGGAGCAGAACACGGTCCTCGAAGGGGCTGAGTTGGATGGGTCTTGCGGTTCAGGGTGGCAAGTGATGGGGCCTTGCAGGTAAGGGGCCTGGGAGCGAGGCTCTCACAGAAGGTGAGGTTTGAGTTGGGTGTTGAAGGAAAAGAAGTAAGAGTTCCCTAGGTGGGGATGGAGGGCTGGGAGAGAGTTTTCCAGGCAAGGGGAAAAACTCACACAAAAGCTGGCAGGGGAGAGAGCAGGGTCTGCTCTCGGATTGGAGAGTTCAGGGTCTGCTGGAGCCAACGCATGTGGGGCGGAGATGAGGCCGAGAAGAAGGTGGAACTTGGATCGAGCAATGCCTTGGGATGCAGGCTAGAGCAGCCAGTTAGGCTGCGGCTGGTAGGCCGTGTGGAGGTTAGTGTTCTCGTTCAGAAAGGAGGAGGGGGAGGTCAACTAGGGCAGGCAGGGGGAGGAGTAGAAGAACAGCTCTCAGAGACAATGGATGGGTAGAAGCCAACCAATGGGATTACCATTTGGACATGGTGACCAGGAAGAGGGAGCAGCTGAGGCTGACTCCCAGGTTCCTGACTCCAGTGGCTGATTGCAGGGGGGCCACCCCTCACTCTCCAGGCTTGGGGAGAAGAGCAGCAGGTTGGGTGTTGGGCGTGAGGGTGGACTCAGGTGTGGATGTGCTGAATTTGGGATGCCAGTGGCCACCTCAGGAGAGGATGTCCAACAAGCATTTGGTGTAGAGTTTGGAGAACTGGCTTGGGTGTCCTCAGCATCCAGGTAGTGTCTGAATCCCTGTGGTGTCGATGAGATGATTAAAGGGGCTGAACAGAGGGAGATGAAAGAAAAGGCCCAGGTCAGAGCTCTGGGGAGTACCAGCATTTAATGAGGGGGTAGAGGATGCAGGGAAGCGAGTGGGCAACAGAGTCTGAGGATGGTGTGATGGAGGTCAAAGGAAGGCTGTGAAGGAGGATTAGCGCGTCCAAGTCTAAGGCAGAGAAGCCTGGGGTTGACCTCTGGCAGGAAGGTCATTGGCACGCCTGGCAGGAGAGGACGTTGGTTGTGGTGCTGACCCCCGAGAGGCAGGCTGCCGTGCCCACCCTGCCTGCACGGCCCTGAGCACAGCGCTGGGCAATCAGTGCCCAGTAGAATGTGTGGTCAGGAAAACTTCGATGAATGAATGACTAAGGGGTCAAAGAGGGGACTTTTTTGTTTTAAAGACTGGTGAGAATTGAACAGGCAAATCTATAGAACAAAAAGTAGATGATGGACTTCCCTGGTGGTGCAGTGGTTAAGAATCCGCCTGCCAAGGCAGGGGACATGGGTTCGAGCCCTGGTCTAGGAAGATCCCACATGCCGCGGAGCAACTAAGCCCGTGCCCCACAACTACTGAACCTGCGTGCCACAACTACTGAAGCCCGTGCGCCTAGAGCCCGCGTTCTGCAACAAGAGAAGCCACCACAATAAGCCTGTGTGCAGCAATGAAGAGTAGCCCCTGCTCGCCACAACTAGAGAAAGCCTGTGCGCAGCAGCAAAGACCCAACGCAGGCCAAAAAAAAAAAAAGTAGATGAGCTGTCATCTAAGGCTGGGTCATCAGTTGGGACAGTTGGGGTAATGGCTAAGGGGTGTAGGGTTTCTTTTTTGGGATAATGAAAATGTACGAAAATTGACTGTAGTGATGGATGCACGACTCTGTGGAGTTTTTTTTTTTATGTTTTTACTTATTTTATTTATTTATTATTGGCTGCGTGGACTTTCTTCTAGCTGCGGTGAGTGGGGGCTGCTCTTCGTTGCGGTGCGTGGGCTTCTCATTGTGGTGGCTTCTCTTGTTGCAGAGCGTGGGCTCTAGGCACACGGGCTTCAATAGATGGGGCACGCAGGCTCAGTAGTTGTGGCACATGGGTTTAGTTGCTCCGCGGCATGTGGGATCTTCCCGGAACAGGGCTCGAACCCTTGTCCCCTGCCTTGGCAGGCAGATTCTTAACCACTGCGCCACCAGAGAAGCCCCTTTGTGAAGATATTAAAAGCCATTGAATTGTGCACTTTCAAATGGGTGAGTTGTCAGACTTAGAAAACAAACTGGTGGTCACCAAAGGGGAAAGGTGGGTGGGGGAGGGATAAATTAGGAGGTTGGGATTAACATACACACTGTACTATACATAAAATGGATAACCAACAAGGACCTACTGTATAGCACAGGGAACTCTGCTCAATACTCTATTATAATAACCCAAATGGAAAAAGAATCTGAAAAAGAATAGATACATGTATACATATAACTGAATCACTTTGCTGTACACCTGAAACTAACACAACATTGTAAATCAACTATACTCCAATATAAAATAAAAAATCTTTTAAATGGTATTGTAAAAACAATGGGTGAGTTGTACGGTATATGAATTATATCTCAATAAAGCTGTTTTAAAAAAATATAAAGCTACCAGGAAAAAATCCAAAAGATTGGTGAGACCTGAGCCCTGGGCATCTCACCCCTCCCACTTCCCTGCTCCCAGAGCGAGTCACAATCAGAAAGGTAGAGGACGGGGGTGGTTTCCGGTCCTCACCCAGATCTGGAAATTAGGAGCTAACTCGGGGAAAATGTGGAGGCCTGTTTAGAAAGTGACAAATGCTCCCTCCCTAGCTAAGGGGTGAGAACTCTTTCTCTGGGGCTTTCCCATAGTTCCAGCCTCCTTGGTCCCCTTTGGTGGTGAGCTGGGTGACCAGGGGAACTCTCGCTTGCTGGGCTCTGGAGGCCAAGCTCTTCTCTTTGGAGATCGTAGCCCAGGTCAGCAGCCAGCACAGGGAAGGCACACTGAAGTGGGAACCTGGCTGGGATTCTAGGCCAGTCTCTGCCATGAGCTCGTGTGAGGTGGTCATTGCTTTGGGCCTCCGTCGCCCCATCTCTAAAGCAGGGATTCCAATACTGCATTCACCAGGGTATCCCAAGGATAAGATGGGATACTGGATGCAAAGGTCCTCTGTAAGGGAGGAAGTGCTGTACATAGGCCAGAGTCTTCTTCATTCATTCACTCATTCATGGATACATGCATGCATTCGTTCAACAAAGAATGACAAAATGCTCACTAGATGCTATGATTATAAAATACTAAGTGTTTGGGGGCAGAACAGATGGGCAGAGAGAGCTTGTGATCAGAGCCTGCCTTTGGCCATATTTATGCCATCCCCTCACTGTCTGCAGGGGAAAGGGAAGGGTGGGGCTGATGGGTCGGTGGGCATCAGTGCTCCAGGCTGGTGGGGAGGGGGGCGGCCACCAGCCCTGATGTTGCACTACGGACCGTAGGCTCTGCTGCTTGGGATTCTGTGACACTAGGAACTCCTTCTCTCTCCGTTCTGGTGGGGAAGAGTTTATACTAAGTAGTGTCTAGGGTTGTTTTCCTGCTTTGTCGTCTTGACCCCAGAGGCTGCCTCATTTGTTATCTGACAGTAATGGCACATCAGCCATTGCCATGGGCAAAGTCACTGCTCTTTGTGCAGGTAAGAGGACCCCAGGGCCACATATGGTCATCAGAGGCAGCTCGGTGGACACAGCTGGCTCCTGGGTATGAAAGACCTGGGTTCAAATTGGGTAGGTGAGCTTGGATGAGGTGTTTAACCTTGATGAGACTCAACTGTTCCTTCTGCAACATGGTACTCAATACCTGTCCTGTGTGCCTTGCGAAGATACGGTGAGGGTGTGAGAGAGTTTTGAATATTGTAAAGATGCCTCCTCCTCTTCCACTGATGTCAATTCGTCGTCACCATCATCATTGGCCCACCTTTCTGGGCTGCATCCCACGCTTCCCTTCTTCGGATGGATCTCTCTGTGACGTGTCTACTCAGTAGGACATCCATCAAAGTGTGTCTGCCACTTATTCTTCTGTGGATCTAAATGACGGCTGAGTGGCTGGCTGGGCAGGATTTGCTGGCTGACTGTCCTGACTCTATTTTATTACGATTTATGGAGGTCGTAACCCACAGGATTCTGGGCCTCAGAATCACAAAACATCAGAGCAGGAGGAAGCCTTGGAGAGCATGCACTCTGGCTGAAAATAACAGGTGGATTAAAAAATTGCTTGGATGGCGCCCCCTCAGGCGTGAGTGGCTTTTTCTGCGATCCTGCCAGCCCTCTGCCCCGCATGAATTGGGAGGGCCAAGGTGGGTGTACTTCAAGTGCAGGGCCCTGCACCAGTGCACCCCATTCATCAGGCAGCATCCATGCCGATGTTCAGATTCGGGCAGCCCAGCAGAAGATTACAGAGGTGCGGAGGATCGTTGGTTTTACAGATTAAGCTTTGAGGTTTAACTCTCCATAAATGACTTCAAGGTCCATTATGTGGGTGGGAGAGCTGTTTCCTATGGACTCAGACCTCAGGCCGCCCTGGAAGGCAACCAGGCTTCCCCACATACCCTGACATCGCGTGTACTTGGGGGCCTCTGGAGGTCTCTCTTGTCGGGGGCAGAGGGGAAAGGTCTGCTCCCTGGGAGATGTGTTCTCCTCCACCAGACCCTGCACACTCTCCTGGCTAGTAGACAGCCTTCCAGGAGCAGGCCTAGATGCCCCAAATCAATTTGCTAAAAGCCAATTTGCCAAATGATCAATTTGCGGAATGACTCATTTGCCATAGGACTGAGGATTCATTTTTTAAATTTCAGTTTCCCTGTGCCTTTGCACAGCAGTTTCGGCAGCAGAATTTCACATGAGTGTCAAATTCCTAATGCTGAGCCTGGCTCCAGCCCTCAGTATTTTACATGGAAAGGATGGGCTTGCCCATCCCCTACCCCTGCCCCTGAATCCATCTCTGTCTGCTCTGCTTCCTAGGTGGACTTTCTCTTCCAATGCAGTTTCTGTCTTCTCTCCTTTTGCAAGCTTACTCCATATCTGCCCTTGAATATGGGCAATGAGAGTGGATCCCTGATGGAGTAGAGGCTCAGACCCTTCCTCTGAGGGGGCTCAGGACCTTGCATTTGGGTAATTAGAAGGATGGAAGAAAGTGGTATTTCTTGCATACTTGGGTTTGTGATCTAGGATTCACGCCCCTGTTATTATTATTTATCATTTTAATTGACATTGCAATAGACATTGAAATAGCATTTATAAGTGAAGAGCTCTAACCTTGTATTTATTAAATTTAAGAATTGAAATCTAGTTTAGAACCATCTCATTGCCAGCACACAGGACCATAAAATTTGCTAATCATCCAAAATGAGCAGCTTAAGGTCTAGAGGTCTAAGAAAAAATAAGTTATTTCAACCCTTGACTTTCTGTGGCTCTTACCTATTGCTACACCTACTTCTGTATCTGTATCTGTACCTATACCTATATCTATTAGTAGACAATTCAAAAAGCAGATTCATTCTGAATATTTTCATTTGCTTTGAAATGTGTGATACTTTTTATTGCTAGATTTTCTTTCTTAGTAGGCTTCATTTACATTTGCATCTATTTGCATACTCGTACCTAGTGAAGGCCAGTTTTTCTTCTGCTTTGCCCTTTTCATGCCCGGCCACCATGGTATCTTGAACAGAACACTGTGCGGGTGACCTCTGGGCAGGTTCATCAATTTCACTGTCTTTTTTTCTTGGCTGCATTGGGTCCTCGTTGCTGTGCACGGGCTTTCTCTAGTTGCGGAGAGCAGGGGCTACTCTTTGCTGCGGTGCGTGGGCTTCTCATCGCGGTGGCTTCTCTTGTTGCGGAACACGGGCTCTAGAGCACAGGCCCAGTAGTTGTGGCTCACGGGCTCTAGAGTGCAGGCTCAGTAGTTGTGGTGCACGGGCTTAGTTGCTCCGTGGCATGTGGGATCTTCCCAGACCAGGGCTTGAACCCGTGTCCCCCGCATCGGTAGGCGGATTCTTAACCACTGCGCCACCAGGGAAGCCCTCACTGAGGCTTAATGTCTTCATCTGCAAAGTGGGGCTAAAAATGCCTCCCTGATGAGGTTCCTGTGGGTATGGAAAGAAATACTGGGTGGGAAAGCGCTGTAACCATTCATGGGGTTGTGCAGATGTAGGCTGTAAATATGGCCCAAATTCTGGTTAGAAAGAGCAAGTCCCAATGTCTGTTGACCTTTAGAAGAGAGATGGGCTAGGCCAGAAGAAAAATTTGCCATGGCCAAGTTAAAACACAGAGAGCTCTTTCTTTGCTGAGATTCTTCATGGGCTCCTCACCCATCCAGACTAGATTCTTTGCTGCTGCCCCAGCCTCGTCATAGCCCCCTCTCCTCTGCCTGGCTCTGAGCTCCAGCCACGCTGACTCTCCACAGATTTCTGGAATGTTCCACGCTCCTTCCTGCCTCAGGACTTTTGCACAGGTTGGTTCTACTTTGCCATCTCCCCCCTGAAGACCATCTTTAGGTCTTAGCTAAGATACCCCTTCTTCTGTGAACTTTCTGTGACCCTCTACAGGGAAGCTCCTCCCAGGACGCATTCTCTCTGAGCACCTGCCCTTGGTTATTCTTCACAACATCAGTTACAACAGCAGTTAATTAATTCATTGTGTAATTATTTGTTTAATGTCTGCCCTTTTGACTGATCTATAAAAACAATGTAGTCAGAGGATGTGTCTTGTTCATTGCAGTGGCCCAGCATTTAGCACTGTGTCTGGCACATAGCAGGTGTTGGCTAAGCACTTTTGAATGAATGAATGAAGTTGGGACAACAGGGCGGGGAAGGATGAATGTCTGCTGGACACTTCTCTTTTTGACTCATTCTGGCACTCCCCAGTAGAGCTTGGTTCATTTTCCCTCCTTGGTCTGTCCCCAGTTCAGGTCTTGGCCTCTGCTCTGGGCACTGGAGTCCGTCAATCAGCAAGCATTCCGTGAGGTGGCACAGCGGGCAGCCTGAGTGACACATAAAATAAGGTGTTCTGAGGAGAGAAGTAGCTCTGGGGAGCAGGGTAACTCGGGGGCCGCATGGAGGAGGTGGGACTTGCAGTCTGAGTTGCATAAAGCTTGAAGGGAGGCTTGGCCGGTTGGGTCAGCAATGCCATGACGACCTCAACTGGTCCCATCCGCTGTCAGCGTGATGGCTGGCTTGGGACAGGGCAGCCTGGGGGAGCAAGCCCCCTAGTCTTCGCGGAGCATGGCTCACGGGCCCAGCCGCTCCGCGGCATGTGGGGTCTTCCCGGACCGGGGCACGAACCCGTGTCCCCTGCATCGGCAGGCGGACTCTCAACCACTGCGCCACCAGGGAAGCCCCCGCCCCCTTCTTAAAAATATTTTATGGAACCAGAGAACGTTGGAACTGAAGGGAGGCTAGTTCAACTTGACCTTTGCAAGAGAAGGAGGCTCAGACTCCAGGCAGTAAACTGAGACTCCCTAAACCACCTATCACATGTTAGTGATGCATGCCTTTCTTTCAGAAATATTGGACCTGATGCCTTAAGCCGTTGTTGGGTGCCATATTTTTTTTTGAGGGGTGGTCAATGGACAAGCAGCTAAGAGCCAGGCCCCGTGGGAATGGGAAGTGGGGTACAGCCCCCAAGAATCGAGACAGCACAGGACTCTTCACAGGCTTCTGAGAGTTGTCCGCCCTTTCAGAGCCTCAGTTTCTTCATCTGTTGAATGGGCTAATAATCTTGTCCCTGGATGACTACTCACCAGGGAGGCTGTGAAGTGTTTCATGATTAGAGGGAGGTTGAGCTGCCTGATTTCTGAAGTCTCCCTGTCATTTTAGGTGTGTCTGTTTTGGCGCCTCGGCTGGAAGCACTGGGAGGCTCTTAAAGGCTTGAAGTCCAAAAGTGAGCAGTGTGGGAGGGGTCACCCCCTGAGCAAGGGGGAGAAACATCAGCTTCTCATGGGCCCCTCTCTGACCGGCCACCTGTCTCAGCCTCCCTGGGCCAGGTTGACTGTTTGTAGACCCACCTCTCAGAGTAACAAGGATTACAAGGCCTGATGTCCACCATCACTAGATCCCTGTTAGAAAAGCACATTGGGAGGAAATACACTGGGCCGTTCTTTCTTAAGAAAAATTCAAAAATTTCCGCTAACATTTGGCAAGTGAGTGACTGTATGTTTCTCAGTACCATGGGAATCTTTTGTCCTCACCCCTGATGTCTTGCAAGTCCTGGCCTTTGATAGGAAAGCACTCTCTTAGCTCAGCATCACTAAGAGAGAACCTAGCTGTGCCCCAGGGCACATCTCCAGGCTCTCCTCCCTGATAATATACCTTCCCTGATAATCTCCTCCCTCAGAAACACAGAGCTTTAGTCCTGCTGAGACCCCTCGAGACCCAAGCAGGAAGGACCCATTGGCCTGGCTCCGTCAGCATGTCCACCCCACCCAGCTTGGCTCCCTTTTCCCTGGAGCACAGGAACTTGGTACCAAGGCCTGTGTTGTGGCCCATCTTTCTCCTTCCTGTTCCATAGTCTACTTCCTCTTCCTTCTCTCCTCCCAGCCCCCACACTGAGAGACCAGTGAGCTAACTAGCTAAGGATGAATGTCTGCTGGACACTTCTCTTTTTGACTCATTCTGGCACTCCCCAGTAGAGCTTGGTTCATTTTCCCTCCTTGGTCTGTCCCCAGTTCAGGTCTTGGCCTCTGCTCTGGGCACTGGAGTCCGTCAATCAGCAAGCATTCCGTGAGGTGGCACAGCGGGCAGCCTGAGTGACACATAAAATAAGGTGTGTGTGAAGCTAACTAGTGTGTGAAGGAGCATTGGGACTGGACTGGCGGGAGAGGCCAATGGGGCTGCAGTAGTCAAGGCAGACTTCCTGGAGGAGGACGCCCCAGACCGGGCTTTAAAGGACGGACAGGGGTTGAAGAAGTGCTGAGGAGGAAGGATAAGCTATAGAAAAGCTCAAGGACGGGCGCGAGGAGCCCAGCTTGAGACCGTGGTAGAGCAGGGGGCCGTGGGTGGGGTGGGTGTGTGCTTGTGGAACCAGGAGAGACAGGCTGAGAGAAGGTTGGGAAGCCAAAGCTGAGACATTTTCTTTGACAAATAATCCAGTGGTCCCCAGCTGCGGTGCTTTAGCTAAATAAAGCAGCCACTGTGATTTTGAAACCACAGCGGCCTTGTTACACTGCGATGGTAACTAACTATGGATTGTAATTGTTTAAACACAGGGAGGTGTTTTGACCTGAATAGCAACACTGTGATGGGCCTCCTTTGGTGTCTTCCCATGGCTGGCCCACGAGCCATGGGCCCATCTGTGCATCCCCGCCCTGCTTCAGATGCCCGGGAGGACAAAGGTCAAGCAGGGGGCAGCGTCCACCTGGCACAGGTGGATCTCCACGAGCCAGCCTGTCGTGGTGGAGAGAGAGCCAAGAGGGACCCGGTCAACTCCTTGTCCATGACCTGGGGGCGAACAACACCTACCCCGAAGGGCTGCATCGTGAAGATGCAGCAAGACACCCAGGGGAAGGCGGCTGCTTGTGGCAGACACTGGAGGCATGAGAGCTGCGACAGCTGTGAGTAGCAAACCAAAGTGACCTCATTTTACAGATGAGGAAACTGAGCCCCAAGGCGAAGCTTGACCAGAGGCACATGGTCACGGGAAGAGCTTTAGGTTTTCAGAGGACTCTCACCAGCGTGATTTCACCAGTGTTTCCCATCACTCTGAGCCATCATGCGGACAAATTACCTCTCTGAGCCTTAGCTTTCTCATTTGTGAAATGGAAGTAACTCATACCTATCCAGTGGCTCCCTTGGGAGGATTACACGGGATGATAAATGCAAAGCTGCCCAGTGCCTGGCATGCAGAACATGCTTAGGAAGTGGTGGTCGCCCCCATGCCACCACCACTGTCCACCCCACTGTGTGGCATCATCAAGAATCCTGTCCAGGTAGAGGCCTTCAGGGATGCTTGCAGCCACCCCGTACACCCCTGCAGAGAGAGCTGTGGTCTCTGTGGTCCCTGTATCCCAGGGTTGATGCGAGGCTGATGGTGCTCCGATGTGAACTCCTCTGAACTCTCCAGTGGGGCTTGGTTTCTTTGCCTGATCCAGTTCTCCCCTTACAGCTTTCAAATTGTATGAGTTTCCTCCCTCTGTCTTGTCCGAAAGCCCTGAGAGAATGGGGATACGGCATACGGTGGTGTGCCCTCTCCCTGCCCCACGTAACCCAGCAGAGGCCCTGATAAATATTTCATAGGATTCGAATGCAGAGTACTCACTTTACAGCTGGAGAGGCTCAGAGGGGGATGTGATGTTTCCTCAGAACCAGGCCTTAAAGCCGTGTCTCCTGACCTCACTTCAGGCTCTCCCCGTGGCCTTGCTGAATTCACAGCAGAGCTGTCCACTGGGTGGAGCATCTGATCCTCTGCTCGGAATTCTTCCCCTACCCCTTTGCTTCTCTTGCTCCCATGTATCCTTTAGGCCTCAGCTTAAACGTTGTGGCTTTGAGTCCCCTCCTTGACCTGGTTGAACCTCTCTGTGTTTTGCTCTCACAACATCATCTGGATCAGAGATTGCTGGCCCTTTTCTGACGTACATGGTTACCTTCTTGTTTTATCAAATCCCAAGTTAACAGGGAAGCAACGTGTACAGTTAAAAGACTACCTTTCATAGCCTTCCTGACAGCTAGGAAATTGCTGGGTAGAGCTTCCGAGAAATTGAGAAAGGGCTGATTATTTTTTCTCTTTGCATTTTGCTCTTTGTGTCTTTCCTTTATTATTCCTGGAACACAGATGTGATGGCTGGAGCTCTAGCAGCTGTCTTGGACCTTTAGGTTAAGGATAGGAAGGATGTTTTTATGTTAGAGCAGAAGCATAGCAAGAGTTTGGGTCCCTGAAGGCTTTGTGGAAGCCATCACTCCAGCCCTGGGCTGCCTATTTCTGGACTTGTAAGAGCTAAAACCCTCATTTGTTTTCATCACTGTAGTTGAATTTCTATTCCTGGTAGCCAAACTCAATCCCAATTGAGAGAACATCCTTGTAGTGCTTATCATAGTTTATGCTAGTGACGTGCAGACACTTTTAACGTCTCTGTCATTAGACAGTGCGCTTGATGAGGGCAGAGACTCCATCGGCCTTGTTTACTCTTGTATCCCTAACAACCAACACAGTGCCTGGCACTGTTTGTGCCAGTAGGTACTTAGTACATTTTCTTGAATGAATGTATCCCAATGAGTATGTGGTGTCTAGCAGGGTCCTATAAGATGGTTTGAGGAAAGAGTGGCTCTGACAGTGGCCTTTATAATAATTTTGAGAAGCAACTTTAACTCCCCAGGCTGTCAGGAACGGCCTTTCTTTTCCTAGCAAATTGGCTCCCCAATATAATCACTTAAAAAATATAATTTTAACTCTCACTGTTGTGGCCTCTCTCGTTGCGGAGCACAGGCTCTGGACGCGCAGGCTCAGCGGCCACGGCTCACGGGCCCAGCTGCTCCGCGGCATGTGGGATCTTCCCAGACCGGGGCACGAACCCGCGTCCCCTGAATCGGCAGGCGGACTCTCAACCACTGCGCCACCAGGGAAGCCCTGAATGTCTCTTTGAGGGGACTCTCCTGTAATCTCACTACCTATCATAGCTAGTTACTTAAAAATACACAAGGAACAAAAGGAACACACAAGAAAACCAGTTTTTTCTTCTCAGTCTTGCTTCTCTGCAGTTGCTTTTCTCACATAGTTAGGCTCATATAAAAATTGGTATCTTCTCCTCCCCTCCAATATCATACCAGAATTTTCCCATTTATTAAAAGCTGGACTGAACTATAATTTTTAGTGGATTGCCTGCAACCTGTTTTCCATCAAGGGGAATTGCTTAGCCTGCCCTCTCTTCTGCCACTTTTAGCTGGAATGATGCTGTGATGACCGTCTTTGTGCCCAAACTTTTCCTGTGCTTAGGATTACTATTTCCTTAGAGGAGAGTCTCAGAAATGGAATGATTTGATCAAGGGAGATAAACATGTCCCAACGTCATTTTGCAAAACAGGAGTCAATGTAAAATTAAAGGGAAAGAGAGACTCTGTCCTGTTACTTTTGTCTAGGCTCAGTTTCTCCAGCTGTAAACTGAGCAGGTCAGACTAGAGGGCTCCAGATTCCCTTACAGGGTGGGAGTTGTGCGGACAGTTGGAGATGAGGTCTCTGACATCTTTCAGGGCACGAGGTCATGAGATGGGGAGGCAGGCAGAGACCTGGGTATATCGGCCAGTACCTGCTGTTCAGCCTGCCTGGAGCTGATCCTGCCTGTGAAAGTGGGTCATTGGAGCCTCCAGGCCCCCTTTCTGTGTCTTCCTCACCTTTACACTTCTCCCCATCTCCCAGCAAGCGTGTACTTTATTGCAACCTTAACCCTTCCTGGGAGGGAGGAGAGCTTCTGATCCCCACTGAGTCTGAGGGCCTGTGTGGTGTCTCCTATGGGGGTAGGGATTCACCTTTGAAGGCAGATGCAGGAGGAGGGCAATGCTTAACCTGAACGGACAGCTCTGGACCAGAACATGAGACCCTACTGCAGGCCCCCGAGGGACCCGAGCACAGCTTGGCATGTAAGCTACTCATGTCAACAGCCGAAGATGCCACTTTGACTCTGTAATGAGGCTTTCTACCTCCTGCTCCAAGAGATTACATTATTGTATTGCTTTTCATTCTGGGCCTTGATTGGACGATGAGCTCCTTGAGGGCAGGGATTCTCTCTGATTCGTCTCTATACCTGGGACACAGCAGGTGCTCAATCCCTATTTTAAGTGGACAAGGGAAGGGAAATGCCCAGATGTGATGGGAAGAGTTCTTGGCAGGATGGGAAGGGAAGCTAGAGCTGGGACGGGAAGGAGTGAGAGGGAAGAGGCAACCGTGAGAAAAGTCCTGAGCTGCTTCTTTTTCTGTCAAGACCACATGAACTGAACCAGGCCCAAATCCCTGCAGCCTGGCCCTTCTTGTGTGTGTGCAGGTTACAGGACCTGGGCATGAATGTCTGGGGAATAAACCCTCAAAGTACATACTTTGGCCAGCGTGGCAGAGAGCTCTGGATGGAGGGGAAGCAGGTGCAGAAAGAAGAAGCCGGGGGCCCCGATGGCTCATTTGTTCATCACAAACCGTTAGTTAATTTATTCACTCATTTTTTTCACCCAATATTTTTGAACATCTGCTATGCATTATGTTCTGTGTCAGGTGCTGGGTGTTCAAAGGTAGAAAAGAGAATGATGGCCCCTGCAAAGGCTAGAGTGCTCTGGGGAAATGATGGGACCTAGGAAGGCAGTGGGTAGGTGATGGGCATGTGTAGAGTGTCCAGGCAGGAGGGGCGGTGGGCAGCAGGGTGGCTGTGCCTGCTGGAAGGGGCCTCCCTGGCTGGGCATTGGGCCCTGGGAGAAAGAGTGCAGTACCATCCTGCAGCTCTGCAAGTGCAGAGGCACCAAAGGGGAGCTGGGGAAGTAGAGGAGGGGAAAACGGGCACCCCATGTGGGCATACCTGGGTAGAGCTTTGAATGGGGTGGGAGGCCATGGGTGGGGAACACGAGCCTGAGAAACATTGCTTACACGTAGAAAAGTGGCAGATGAGACTAAACGGCAAATTACAATCTGATATGCTTGCTAGAGTCACGTCTATGTAAAAATACTACCTATGGAAGGTAATGTGCAAAAAAAAAAAAAAGATAAAAAAGAAAAGACTGTTGATTGCCTTAAAGGCAAGGCTGAGTCATTTGTTAGATGGTTTTAAATGTTTATCTTACTATGTTAATTGTTATAATCTTATCATAGTAATGATAAAATTGAGAGGTAGAACAATACGAAAGCTTATGGAGATGGGAGATGTTTCCTTGAGGTTCCTTATCACATTATAAAAGGGTACCCAATAAAAATAGGGTGGATGAATGCCCTCTAGGTCTACTCCTGTAGTGGGGACTCAGGGCAGTGGGGAGCCCCTGAAGGAAGCCCTGATACTACAGGTGGTCCAGTTATATTTCCACTGATCTTGGGGATTAACGGGGCTATTTGTTTCCCTTCACAGGCAACAACTAGCTAATACCCCTCCAGAGTTAGCAAAGCAAGAGCTGTGCCTCTGTTGTCACTTCTCGTTCCGACTGGGCGGTTGGTGTGACTGATGACTTCTAGCTGCATTAGGGCTGATAGCACATCAGAATTGCTCCTCTCCTGTGACAGGAAAATGGAAAAATGTGCTTACATTTGCTCTGTGGTCTTTAAAAGTTTGTTTGTGTTTTCAACGTGTCTTTGCTGGGGTTGGGGTATAGCTTGATGGATGTTTGTTGAATGACTAATTATTGACTGGTAGTCTAACAGCCTCTATTGAAGTAGGCTGAGCAAACAAACCACTGAGTGGAACGTGGTGTCTAGGTTACACAGCTTACTCAGCTGCTGATGGCTGGGGTGCACTGTGGGTTATTATTACCTGAGACACTCAAAGGAAGCATGAGCCATCTCCATGGAAATGCCAGGAGAGGTAGGAATCAAGTTAGACCAAGGGTGGGGAAGAAGATGGGGTGAGATGCTCAGTGATGAGCAAGTGTAGTCCAGAAAACAGGGCATTTCTTACTAGGTGTCTTGGTCAATAACTGTTTGGTGCAAGAATCAGAATGATTATGGACTTAGCTCTCGATAATAATAATAAATTTGTTGGAAGGCTACGAGGAATCTCACCGAACCCAAGGGCAGGGATGACAACCAGTCCCCATGAGATGCTCAAGGTGGAACTACTGGAAAGTTATCAGAGCCCCAGACAGCTGCTTGCCTGCACTCTGTTTCTCTCCTTCTCTGCGGCCTTGTGGTCTTTTACCTCAGTCTCTCTCAGTTGGTCTGTTTCATTCTTTTCTCTGCAGACTGGCCTTCTCTAGGCCCAAAAATGTTCACCTCAAGTGGGACGTGATCTCTCAGATCATGGACCCGACACCAAGAGTCTAAATCCTAATTCCCAGAGGAAGGAATCAGATTAGTCAGTGGCCAGCCAATGGGGTATCTCTTTTTAGTCAGGTGTCTGTCTCTGTTCCAACAGGGTGCATTCAGGTGATAAACAGGGCAGCAGGGACCACTCCTGTCGGTGGGAAGGTGTTCCTCAGAGAAGAGGGCACAGACCTGGCAGGCACATTGGCTAACATGTCTGCTTTGGGGGAAAAGTGGAATGACTTGGCTGTTGAATAAAAATATTCCACCGTGTGTGGAAAATGCCCACCACATACTTTTAAAAATGAATCGTTTCTGGAGCTTAGAGTTCGGGTCATCATAAGGGCCTACGTCATAGCTGATTTGTGAGGAGTTTCCCCCCCCATATTTTCCAAGTCTTTGGAGAGAGCAGTTAGTAGAAAATGTTAATGACCAATTTTAGCAAATGACCATTTTGGTGTTCTCAGGCCACTAGGGCTGGCCAGAGCTAATTTTCAGAATGCCCCCTCAATGATTCTGGCAACTTGTTTAATGTTGACCTAGAGACATAACGTGGGCCCAGATCCAGACGTACAGCTAAGCCTAGATTTACTTCACTGTGGGCGAGGAAAAGCCGCCCCATTTATTCCATGTGGAGTTCTCATCTGTAAACATTCTCTGTCTGGGCTGGTCTTACTGTGGAGCTGCTGGTTGTGGTTGGGCAGGTGGTACACAGCCATATGCAGTGGCTGTGATCCCGATTCTCATTAAAATCCCTCAGGAGCCCTGACTCCACATTGGTTTCACAGTTTCGTTTCATTCCCCCCTGGAATGCAGGAGATATGCCTTCCTCCTATCACCCGTGTGGCTTGTGCAGGCCTGGCTACTGGTTTCTCTCCCCTGATCCCTCTACCCCTCCAAGATGGCCCTCAGGAAGAACGTGACAACCATCCTTATACCTAGATATATTCAAATGGAGATGACCATAGTTCCTCTCCTGGACTTAGTTTAAGGCCTTTCACTATGGCACATTCAATGTTGGCTCCTGTTAAAGGGACCTGAGCCCAGCTGGCAGGGAGAGTGTTTCCTAAGGACCAGGCTGTTCTCAGTTCTGAACTCATGCCCAGGAGCTGGTTACTCCCTTACAGCAAAGACCAGGCCCAAGATGGAGGCTGTTTTCCTAATGGTCTTCATCATTCCAACATGGCGGCTGCCTTAGCTTATCCGTAAGGGCCCTCCCATTCTAAGCTTCTGGTCCTGATCTGCACAGTGTCTGGCACCTAGTAGGCCCTCACCTAATGGGTGCTGGATGGATTCACCATCCTACTACTTAGTCACCAGGAACCAAAGAACCCTAGTCTCTGGGGGTCTTTCCCCACCGAAGGGTCTGGTGTATAGCCTGGGGCTGCTTCGCCATCATTTTTCACTGCCCAGCCCCCTCACCAAATGTCGGCCTCCCGTGTAAACTTTTTCAGTTGCTCCAGCTTCCCTGGAGTGTTGACTCAGCCAGAGAGCGGAGGGTGTGCTCCTTCTCTAACCTCTGTGTGTTTGCTCAGCCAAGGAGCGGGCATTAGGTCCGCTTGACTCCACGAGCACACAGGTTTCTCTGTCTTTACAGGAGTGTCCTCCGGAGGAGGTGCGGCTGGGGAAGGGGGTGTGCCAGGGATGGGGTGCAGCTTCCTGTTCTGCTGCTGGTTATCACGGGCTGTTCTAATGCTGCTCAAACAATATTGAGAATAACCCTGGCTCAATAGCACCAGTGTTAGGCTGCAAAGTCAATATTGGCCGAGCAAACACAGCAAATAAGGAGTTGCTATTTGCGTAGCTATGCGTACTTGTGGCTCCGGCTGCCTCGACAGGGCCCTTGGAGATGAATGGGAGAGGAGGTGGTGTCTGGAGGTAGAGGGGCCAAGGAGGGGGGCTAGGCCAGGATTTCTCACCTCAGAGCTATTGACAGTCGGGGCTGGATCATTCTTTGCTGTGAGGTGCCTGTCCTGTGCATTGCAGGGTGTCGAGCAGCATCCCTGGCCTTCACCCATTAGATGCCAGTATCTCCCCCTCCCCAGGCATGACAAGCAGAAATGTCTCTAGACATTGCCAGATGTCCCCGGGGGGCCATCTCCCTGTGCAGAGACCCAGGATGAAGAGTAGGAGGGGGTGAAGGGTGAGACCCTCCCACTCTCCAGCTCGGATGGCCAGTCTCTTGTGAGCGCCCAGAAAAGCCAGCCTCTTTAAGAAATAAATGTCATGTCTAAGTGCCTCTTCAGCGGAAGAGGCTTTTCAGCTGTTGGCTGGGTATCTGTGGCTGCCTACTCACCCTTGCACTGTCTTGGAGCCCTCAGTTCATCCCGAGAGAGAAAGCTTGTGAGATGCTCAGATAATTTACATCTGTCTCTCTCTTGTAGAATTCTGGCATGTTTCACTCTGGCCGGTGACCTTCTCAGTCACACACGCCTATTCATAACACCCTGTCCCTGGCTCTCCGTCCTCCTCTTTGCCACCCGGGGGTTGGCCTGTGCGCTGTTGAATTCTGCAAGTAGCCAAGGCTGGGCCCCAGGGGAGGGCACGCCAGCCACAGGGCCCTCCCTGGGCACAGGCCGCTCTGCAGGGTCACCTCCAGGCTCACCTTTGGTCCTCCCTTGGGAGGGCAAGAGAGAAAGTGTTTACAGCCTGGGGCTGGCAGAGACCGTGCCCGGGGCTTTCTGTGTCATAACCGCCGTCCTCAGCTGCCAGCCCTTGAGCTGGGGCAGGAAGATGGCCAGAGAGCCTGCGCAGAACAGCTCTGGCCACGTCTTAGGGCCTGGAGGCTTCCTCTCCAGGCTGGGCTCTCAAGATGGCCAGGCTGGGGTAGATCAGCAATGACAATAAGGACACCGGCCATTAAGTGAGCTTGAAGCGTGTTCCCTTCCTTCATGTTGATCTCTTTGCTGTGAAGGGAACAGGAGAGGGAGGGCCATCCCTAGGCAGCCATGACGATGCGGGTCCTGCCCACTGTACCCATTGGCTTCAGCTCCAGGAGGTGGCACCTTAGGGGGAGGGAAGACTCCTGTGTGCTCAGATGTTGCAAAGCAAGGAAATGTATTTATTGTCAGGAAGGGAGGACGTGGGCAGTCAGAGCGGAGCTGGGCAATTTTAATGCGTTTAAGCAGCTGCAGAAAGGTGGAAAGTTTTTGTTTTTGTTTTTTATTTGCTTTTTCCAAAGTTAACACACACACTTCTTCTTGCAGCCCCCCACGATGGGGGCCTCGCTCTCACCCCCTGCCTTCCTCACGTCTCTGTCTCTTAGATGGGGTTAGGAGAAGGTGTGCGAGAAACCTGCCACAGACACCACATCGCCAAGGACGATGTCTCACAGGGCGACGGAAGACCTTCAAAACTTTTCAGACCTGCTGCCCTATTCCTTTAGAGACTTGGCTGGAGGCTGCTTGGCCTGTTCCTGACTCCCTGCTGGTATATTTCTCTTCCTGCCAGGAAGGTGGTGTGAAGGGGAGGCTGTGGCTGTGGATGGAGAAGCCTCAGGGGCAGTGAGGTGGGTAGCTAGGGCGGCTCTGGGTTCTGCACAATGGTTCCAGCCAGAGGACCTCTCTCCTCTCTCTCTTGCATCCTGAGATTCTGTGTCAGGTTTTGGCTGAGTAGAGGCTTGTGCTGTTTAAGAAAAGAGCAGTTACCGTTGTAGTAGAAAATGATTTGACTCTCAAGCCAGGAGTTACCGAGTTCTAATCTATGTCCCCCCACTTACCGGCCACATCCCCTTAAGGTGATATAACTGTTCTGAGCATAAGTTGTCCCACCTGCAAGCTGACGATAGTACATTTAGCCCATAGGGCTGGTATGAGGATGCGACGCGGTGGTATGTGTACGTGGTAATGGTGCTGTGTACAATGTCACAGGCACTCAGGAAGTGTCCATCCTCGATAACCCTTGCCTTTCACCCACCTGACCCTGCCCAGCTTCACGGCCCAGCCTAAGTTCAGCCCTACGGGAGTCTCTGATGACCTTACTTCTCCAGCTCCCAACCACCTCTTCCTTCTTTGAGAGACGGAGAGTTAATAGAAAGAACGTGGGATCAAAAGACCTGGCTTTGAATTCCAGCTCAGCCACTTAATAGCTGTAAGATATCGGGTCAGAGACTTAACCTCTCTGAGCTGTTATTTCCTCATCTGTATAATGGGTCTGACAATACTTTACTCAGAAGTAACAAGAGTCAGGGTAAGGCAGTGCCTCAGAAATGTTGGCATAGTTACGCAGATTTCTTGGCCCTTCTATCCAGAGCTTCTGATGCAGTTGGTCTGGGTGGAGCCCAAGAATGTGATTCTAGATAAGCGGGGGGGACTGTGATGTGGACAGCCCACCGAGAAATGGAATAGCGTGTGTGTGACCCCGGGGTCCCAGGGCCTCACCAGGTGGTACATAGAAGGCCGCTGTATGGCGCCACACTCTTCTTCTGTCCAGCCGCTCAGGCAGGACTGCCTGCAGAGTCTTCTCGAGCACTTCTGAGATCTCCCCACAGCGCCATGTCACGCCGTGGTCACCACTCACTTCCTGTCCTGTCCCATCCCACACCTGTCCATGCCGTTTGCTCCCGAGGCTGCCGAGTGTTGCAGCCGTTGTCTGTGACGAGGCTGTTGCCTCTGGGTGCGTCTGCCACGAAGCGGTGTCAGATGGGGTGAGGTCTCGGGCAGAATATGGGGAGCCAGTCTGTACAACTCAGTTTTACAGTTGCCACTGGGCCCTAAAACTGCACAAAATCCTAGAGAGGGCCTCGGGCTAAAAGCTCCTCAAGGCCTCTGGCCAGCGCCTGCATCCTACTGGAGCTGGAAATAGTCCAAGGACTGGGCAGGGCCCAGACGCCGTCCCTTCCCCACAAGATGCTGAGCTCCTGATATGGTAGATGTGGGTCTCCCTTTTGCAGTCCCATGGCATCTTACCAAGGGCTGGGTGCAGAGTCTAAACCTGGTAAGAGCTTGTGGAACTGGTTGGTAGCTCTGAGGGGACGGAGGCTCCGGCCGCCAGGACGACTTCTCATCATCCCTGTGAGAATACACCCCTATATTCATCTAGGGCCTTGGCGGCCGATCACCGTCTTCCTCCTCCCAAAGGCCTGCCATCCTGCCAGGGGACTTCAGCGTCCTTGTGCGTGACACATCCATCACCCATACCTCACGGACCTCCTAAACCTTTTCAGATCTGTTGGCCATCATCACCACTTCATGCTACTGCACACACCCCCAGTTCTACCTTAAGTGCTAGGGATTCCCCAAGCTGGCTCTCATCAACACCATTTGGGGGGCTTTAAAATATACATTCCCAGGTGCCAGAAACTCCAGGAATGGGACACAGGAACTAGATTTGACGTGCTGATCATCAGCCAGGTTGGGGACCCCTGGATCTTGTCGTCCTCTGTTGTGGCTCTCTCTGGAATTCAGCCTGACAGCAGCTTACCCCCTGCCACACGAGTCACCTCCAGGCCCCTCCCTCACTCTACTGGGTCCCCTCATCAAGTCTTCCAGGCTTCTGACCCTTCTCTTTTCCTCCTGTCCATCAGCTTCCTCCTGTCTTGGTCAATGTCCATCGCATCAGTCTGGAGTGCAGGAGCCGCATATCAGCACTCGTGCCCATACCCTGGTCCCTCGTCCCTGCTTGCTTCCCACTGCACCTGTCGACAGAACCGGACGGCAGCCTTCTCCACTCCTCCCGTCCCCGGGGATTGCTGCCACACACACAGGCAAGGAATCCACATCCCCTTGAGTTCTTTGGGATGCCTGGCAATCCTCTCATGAGTCGTCAGCCCCGTCTCCTAGTCCCCTCGACAGCCATTGCTAGCTTCCACTCTTATCCTCGATCCCCCATCCCAGCACCCACACCTTGTACACCCACTATGTGCCAAGCAAGTCAGACAGGGCCCCTGCCCTCCTGGAGCTCCCAGCCTGAAGTGGGAAACAGGCAAGCAATCATTATCAGTCTCTGGATTGTGAAGAAGGCCAAGTGCAATGCCGGGCCACCTGCCTTGCAGGGAAATGAAGCCATTAGGTGGGAACTGCTTTCAACAACCAGTCCTGCTCTGTCTACACACCTGCGGTGTCCACAACCCCTGGTCTCCTTGCCTGTGCTCTCGCTGGAGGAGGCGCCCTTCCTGCTTCACCATCAGCCCCTCCTCTGCGCCCTGGCTCTCCCCTCCCCTGCCAGGCCCATCAGGGATTAGGTCCCCTCTCGAATGTCCAACCTCTTCTTTTCCATTGCCTCGTTCCTTTCATCTCCAGCTCTTCCATTTTATTATTGGTAATAATATTAACCGTTTGCTGAGCCCCGAGCAGGTCAGTCTCATTGACAAGATTACTCACAAAGAACCGGCCACAAAATAAAATGGCCATTTGCCTTTGTCTGGGGGGTGGGGTGGGGGGAGGGTAAAAGGGCAGAGAAACGGAGGCATGGTAGGGGAGGAGACGGTGGCCAGGCCGGAGCAGAGCTGCCGTACTGATGCTGTGCATTCCAAGTACACAGGTCGTTCATTCAGGGAATTAGAGGCTGAGGCAGCTGCTGGAAGAGTGGAGGAACGAAGGTCAGGAAGCCAACACTGAAGGTCATCCGGCAGGTTCCAAAATGGATGGTTCTCCAGAGCCGGCCCCGAAGCTGTGTGGAACCTCCTGGAGGCTCGTGCTGACCCCTACAGCTGTGAGCATGTGAAGGCAGGCGCTGGCCGGGAAGCACCTGCAAACCTCATGTCTGCCAGTGGGTTCGCCTCCAGTGCCTCTGGAGAAGAATGGCCTCTCCCCTCCTTTGCCTTCCAAACATCACATGAGTGTTTCATTAGCAGAGCATCTCATTGGGACCCTGTGCAGAAGGGGAACCTGGGAGCCCCGTTCCTGGGGGAGACTGTGGAGGAGGGTGGCGGGATGCCCAGGTGATGACAGACAGTCCAGCACGGCTGCTGCGGGGCAAGGCTGGGGTCTGAACTCAGATCTGCAGGCTTTCAAATCCTCTGCCCCATTTCCCAAACCATGCTGACCCCTGTGCAACTTCCTCTTAAAGAACTTGTGTCTTTCCTGCCCCTGCTGCTCTAGAATCGTCTGAAATCCTTTCAACCATCAGAGGACGTGGAAGGCTGTGGGCCACTGACTGTGGACTAAACCTTCAGACCCTTTCCTTCTTCTGAAATAATACTTCTCCCTTTAGAATCAAACTCAAACAACTCGAGGTGTCAGTTTCCAACCTGTAGTTTTTGAGGTTCTTTTAGAAGCAGAATCCTTCATTCAAATATTACACATAATTCCACTCTACATGGAGGGTCCTGTGGGACTGCTTGGTACCCTGCTGACTGTCCGTCTTCTGTCCTCCCTGGGCAGGGATGGGTAACAGCAGGTTCTGGAGAACAGCAAGTAGGAGGGAGGCGGGGGAGATGCTTCCTATCAGCCCAGAAAATCCTGGCAAGTAGCAGAGGATTGTGGGAGGGAAATGCCAAGAAAAAGACCTTCATTTCTTTCCTTCCACTCTGGTGGGGGCCTTTTATAGGGCAGTGACCAGACTCCTTTGGAGAGGAGTGGGGCCTCGAGGTGTAATATCTAGGAATGGAGCTAAAAAGAAAGTTGTGTCCCTTTGACTACAGTTTTCTGTGAGCTTCATCATCTTTTCCTCGAATAGCTTTGGTTTGAGGACTGGGGACATTGTTGATGAAGAACAGTGTCCTGGTCTGGGTGGGGCTTTCTTTAGGGATTCTCGGAGTCCACAGTCTTGTTCTGTTTTCCTTCCCTAGCTCCTGCAGACCCCAGGCCAGCAGTTGTGACTGTGTTCATGTGTGTATTCATTTAAGTGAGGGAGACACTGGATCATACATTTTTTCTTCGTAAATTACAAATATTATGAGCTGTATTAACACTCTGGGCCAAGACAAATGTGATTTTGGATTCTTAAGTCCACATGACAAATGAGTGCCTATTAATTTTTATTTATCTTGAGTGAATTAACAGGAACTAGCAATGGAAAAAAAAAATAATTGTCCTTCTGCTCCTTTGTAGGGAACAGCTGATTTGGAGAAAAGCCTAAGAAACAGTAGCATAAAAATCATTGAATATTGAAACCGAGAGAAACGTTTACTTGTGCTAATTCAACAAACATGTATGGACTATTTCCTAGGTCCTGGGGATTCAAAAGCAAACAAGAAACTCTTTTTCCAGTCCTCAAGGAACTCAGAATCTAGTAGAGACAATGACTAGTGGGGAAACTGCAAAAGTGGGAATTTGGTCAAGGAATAAAAGTTGTATGAGGTTAGAGTGGGCTCTCGTTAACTCTTTCGTGGGTGGCGAGAGAGCCAGGAAAGGCTTGCTGGAGGAAATGATATCTGAGTTGGGTTTTGCTGTATGAATAGGAGTTAGGCAAGAAAAAAAGGTGGGGGAAAACATTCTTGTCAGAAAGAAGGAGAACAAGGGTTTATTAAACCAGGAATTGAGTTCAGAAGCCAGCGGTCTGAAGGTATTTAGTGGAGGGAGATGAAGAGAGACAGGGGAGGGGCCCAACCCAGAAAGCTGAGCTGATGACGGGTCTGGACTTTTCCTTAGTGATGGGGGTCATCCAAGGGTGTGAATCAGGGGAAGGACCACTTTGCTGGTGCTATGGAGGATGCAAGGCTGGAAGCAGAAGACCCTCATGGGGAGATTGCAATGGATAGAGAATAAAGTCAGGCAGGGGCAATGTGAAAGGAGAAAGATGATAGACGGTATTGATTTCTTTTAGCTGCTGTAACAAATCACTCCACATCACTCCAGTCTCTGCTTCCATCATCACTTCATCTTCTGTCTAACTCTGAACCTCCTGCACCCCTCTTACAAGGACAGTGGATATCCTGGGCCCACCTGGATAATCCAGGATAATCTCACATCTCAAGGTCTTAATTTAATCACATTTGTAACTGCCCTTTTACCATATAAATTAACATTCACAGGTTCCAGGGATTAGGAGGTGGATATATTTGGAAGGCAGCCTACCACAAGGATGCAAGGGATTTTGAGAGATGTAGACAATAGTTTGGTGACTGACTAGGGGGTGAGCGGGGTGAGAAAGGAGTGGTTGAGATAACCCCTCTTGTTACTGGCTTGGGCAAGTGGATGGCGGGGCTACCGACAGAGAAAGAAGGAAGAAGTGCAGATTTGGGAAGTAGGTGTGGGGGGCAGGTGGAGAGCAATGAGCTCTCTATGTTGAACATATCAAATTCGAGATGTCCAGTGGGCCATCAGATCTATGGAATTCAGGGGAGGGGTCTGGGCAAGAAAGAAATCCGAGTCACTGTCATGTAATTGAAATTGGGGGCATGGATATGGTAACTCAGGGAGAATACAATAAAAAAAGTTCTTGAACATTATGGTGCATAAGAATCGCCTTGGGATAGGGTTGGCAGGTTTAGCGAACGAAAATACAGGATGCCCCATTAAATGTGGACTTCAGATAAACTACCAGGAATTTTTTAGTATGTCTCAGGTGTGGCACGCACCTCTGGACATCCTGAATTTTATCGGGCAACTCAACTCAGGGAGCTTGTTAAAAGGCACGTTCGGTCTTCCCTGGTGGCGCAGTGGTTGAGTAAAAAAGGCACGTTCGTGGGCTCCATTTTCAGAGAGTCTGGTTCAGTAGGGCTGGGGGGTGAGGCCTGGGAACCTGCATTTAACATGCTCCCCTGTAGGGTCTCATGTAGTTAGACCTGTGACACATATTGAAGGAGAGTGAGGCAGGGAGAGGGCTCAGGGGCAGACCCCAGGGATCTCAGCACTTAAGGGCCAGAGAAGACGAAGCCCACACACACCCAGGAACGGAGAGATGAGCACGAGGAAGACGGGCCTGGGGTGGTGTTACTGGGATCCTGAGGAATAGGCAGGCAGTGAGCACAGGTGGCCGCTCAGTGAGGAGCTGTAAGGGACGCACTGAGAAGAGGCCATTGATTGCCATCGTGGGGTCAGTGGTGACCCTAGCAAAGTCGTGGACTCCCTACCGCAACCCCTCTGGGTTCCCCAGAGTCATCCTGCAGCTGTGGACTGTTCCCGGAACACAGTGAGAGCGCCCAGCATGTCTCTGTTTCTCTGCCTAAGGGCTGTCCTCAGCGTAGCTTGGGGCAGACAGGCACAGCCTGGAGACGCAGGGGAGCGAATGTCCCAGGGCAACCCTCACCCCTGGGGGATGCCATTGGGGTTTTTGTGTCCCAGCCTCCCCGCCTCCATTCAGTTCCCCGGAGGGGGCCCACGGGATGGCTCTCAGTTGCCCACAGTGGCGACCTGCTCCTAAATTCACTTGTTTGGCTTTTCTTCCTTCCCTGTCCCACTCCCTTCTAACCCCCTTGTTCCCATCCTCACTCCCTGGGATCGCCTCCCAATTATGTACCCGTGTCCTTGTTCAGGGTCTGCTTCTGGGGGGACCCAAACCAAGACCTTGGAGATGACTGTTTCCGTGGAGCCGTGGGGTTTAGCTGTGGGTGACGGCAGAGCAGGTGGGGAGAGTGATGGGCCCTTGAGGGGGGTCTGAAGCAGGAGAGGGTTGTCTTCAGTGAACCCTGACTCCCCAGGTCACCCCTCCTCACTTGCAGCCGTCAATCCTTGCTGCTTGTACCTTGTGTCCCTCCTGCAGAGCTTCTGGGGGCCTTGAATGCTGGTGGACATTTCCCTGGGACTCTGCCCTCCGCAAATGTGCTGACGAGTGCATGCTGGCTACCCTGCCCCCCCCCTCCGCCCCCCGCTCACAGTCACGCTCTTCCTCTCAACACAGGCCTTCAACATCTTAGAGAAGCAAGGAGATTAAGCTTTATGGAGCACTGCTGTGTGTCCAGCTCCGCCGTCCCATTTAACTTTCACAACTCCATATTCCTATCTTGCAAATGGAGAAACTGAGGCTCAGGGGAATTAAGTGCCCTGCTGAGGTCCCCCAGCTCAGTACGGGCGGAGCTGGCATGTGGACATGGCTCGGCCTCTCCAGGCTGGCTCAGGCCCGTGATGGGTATTTGAAGATGGTGCCCACGCTCAACCACGCCTTTCCTTTCTCTGTCCAGCCCTGTGATCGAATTCTCTCTAGAGAGAATTGCTTCTCTCTTCAAGAAGCAAGGTCCTCTGACTTCTCACCCCTTGGGTGACATTCTCGTCTGTGTTCCTAGTGAAGTGGCATCCAGGGCTGGAACCTTTCCAAACGGAGTCTGCGCCCTGTGCCCGTCACCTCTATTGGCCTGAACTTTATACTCCATCTCCCATCCCAGAATGGCTTTCACTCCTGAAGCAACGGCAGCCCTGAGTGGGCTCACACGAAGCTGTGGGACCACCTAACACCCTGAGGTCTTTTTCACCTGGACCGCAGCCAAGTCCTGATGCTCCCGGGGTAGTTCATCATTTTGCCCCCAAATGCAGGCCTTGACATCTGTTAGGACTGTGGTTTTCATGGTTTGAGCTAATATTACAACAAGATATGAATGTGACATCTCTTGACCCCCTTGTCCACCCACAGAGCCCTCTACAGGGTCTTTCTAACACACAGTGTGATCAGATCACCACCTTAGCTCCGGATTCCCCAGGGCCTTTCCACCCCTGGAGGAAAAGGTCCAGAGAGAACTTCAGAGGTCTCTTGGCCACAGTCCATCCGCAACCTCTCAGGTGTCATCAGAGCCTCCTCCTGGCCTTTGCACCTGCTCTTCCCTTCCCACCCTCTGTCTCTGGCTAATTTTTTCTCTTCCTTCCATTCTCGGAGCATTTCCTTCTCTTGGTAGCTGTCCATGACACCCCTCCCCACCCCACACCCCAGTTGACGGGGGTGAGTCCACTTGTCCCATGTTGTCAGAGCCCCACCTCTTGTCTCAGCTCTAGGGCCTAGCCCTGAGTCACAAGTCACATGTCTTTCTTGAGTCCTCCAAGTTCCAGGCCCTTGCCTCAACCTTGAGGACACAGAGATAAATGCACCATGTTCCTGGGCCCGGAGGAGCTCGCCGTGAGAGCGAGATGCAGGTCCATGCCAGGTGGGGCGATGTGCTGGCCAAGGTAAGCTTCGGATCTCTGGGAAGCAGCACAGGGAAGACAGGTAACCCAGCCTGAGGGGGTCAAGAAGGGCTTCCTGGAGGAAGAATTGCTGAAGTGGAGTTTTAAAGTCTTGGTAGGATACATGAGGCCGAAAAGGAAGCAAGAAGTTGGGTTCCCAGCTACAGTCCTGAGGATGCAAGGCAAGATGGGACCTGCAGCAGGGCTTCCAACAATCCAGCGCCAGCCTGTTTACCAGATGAAAACAGGGAGTCTCTGAGAGGATGGAGGACTCACTTAAGACCACAGAGAATGGGCCAGAGCCTAGGGCACAGGAGGTGCTCAGTATAGATGTATTATAAGATGGGGCTGACTGACTGACCGCAGGAGTGAATGAGTGAATGAATGAATGAATGATAGAATTCAAGCCCAAGCATGTCTGGCTCTCAGCCCGAGCTCTGGCCTGTCTTGGACCATGTCACCTGAATTCTCTCCACCTCCAAAACAATAACGAAATCCTAGTGATGGGGAGAGTAAATCACACAGCTTCCCCCGATGCCAGCTGTGCTGGTTGCTTTCAGAAAAGACCTCTCTCCCCTCAGCCCATTCCTCCAAGCCAGGAGCCCACAGGCCACCTGCCCCCACCCCACCCCCATTCCAGAACCTTCCCTAACTGCTCCTGGAGCAACTCCACAGCTGCCCTTTTGAAGACGCTGTTTGCTTTTCCTGCCTCCAGTTTTATCATTTTCTCCAGGAAAATATTTGTCTTCCCATTACTTTAATCATGCCTCCCGGGTCCAGCGGGGAGCCTTGGAGGAGAATTAGTTCTGTTTTTTTGTTTGCTGTACTGGGAGAACAAACAGGCTTGTTTGACTTACCTGCATTTTCCCAGTAGGTGGACCCCTCAGAGCAAACACCGAGCGGCCCTGCCTTCTGCCCCTTGGACCTGAGTTGACTGTGGAGCATTTAAACTGAAAGGGCTTCCCTCAAGCCAGGCCGGGGTGGCTCAGGCCGTTCCCACTGGTTTACCTCAAAGCACACGGTGCTATCGCCGCCATACGGGGTGCCTGAGCTGGGCCTGAGGTTCTCTTGAGGTTAGGAAACATTCCATCTTCCCCAAATAGCAGCCCGACCCTGTAATACTTCAATGGATTGAAGTAAGAGTGAGCCTTCGAAATGAAAGGGTTCTAGAGATGACGGGTGGGATTGGGTGGAGGGGCTGTGACCAGGAAAAAAAACTGGAATTGTGGGTGTGCAAGGGCCCTGGGTCTGGAGCCAGACAGATCTGGTGAACTTGAGTTATTGGTAAGCTGTCTGTCACGTGTGTGTTGCTAAGGACTGAGCTGGTACTCCATTCATTCTATACATGTTTAGCGAGCGCTTCCTGTGTGCCAGGTGTGAGGATGCATCAGTGAACAAAACAGGTAATGGTCTCTGCCCTTTGGAACAACGTTCCAGTGGGAGAAGACAGACAAACGTAATATATAAGAAAAACATGTTGCCAGTGAAAAAGGGGATGAAAAAATTGAGCAGGTTAAGGGTGAGAGGGGAAGTCTTATGGATGGGGCTGCAGTATAAACAGGGTGGTCAGGGTAGGCCTCGTGGAGAAGGTGTAATTTGGGTAAGGACTTGAAGGAGGAGAGGTACTTAATTCTAGGCATGTCTGATTCCAAAGCCCAAACTCATAAGCCTACACTCCCTCTTTCCCAGCTGAATGAGCCCAGAGAGCTGGCTGCATCGTAGCGCTCAGTAAGTGTTTGTTTCATGCCCATCCTTCTTCCTTGTAGGGTCTCTTGGCCACCCGTCCACCAGGGTGGACAGACATGAGGGCGGGGCTTCTGGCAGGGCAGCATCCTCAGAGCAAGCACGTGAAGTGGTGGGGCTGGAGAGCAGGCAGCCACCGACATGGCCATGATTGACCTTGAGGGTAGAGTTAACTCTGGTTGGGGAGTGGAGTTAGACCCGAGAGGGATGGGTCTGGCTGGGAAGGTAGGGCTCACGCAACGACGTTCACCGCGCTCCCTCAATTTGGCCTGTAGACAAATGAATTAAACGCACATTAACTGAGAGCCTACTAGGAGTCAGGTGCTTCAAGGTGCTTGCCCATCCATGTCATTCTCACAACAGTCCTCTGAGGCAGGTAATATTATCTCCACTTTACAGCTAGGAACAAAAAGCCTCCGAAGTTGAAGACCTTATGTGCCACTGACTGTCTGGGATACAGATCTGGATCTGTCTGATTCCACAGACCAGTGAATTTTCACATCACCGTCATTATCGACTTCCCCATCTGAACAATGGCCAGCAGCATCACTGTGACCGTCACCATCATCATCAACATTACCAACCACATCAACATCGTCATCACTGTCAATCCCACCAAAGTCTCCGCCAACCTCACCTGTGACATCCCATCAATGGCCCCATGATCACAGGCAGTTGGGTAATAGTCTGATAGGCAACTCGGGAACAGGTAACTAGGCTTTGGGTAAGTCAGATCATCTCTCTCAGCTTCAGCTTCCTTGTCTATAAGATGGGATCGTCATATCTCCCTCAGAGGGCAGGTGAGATGCTGAAATCAGTCTTTGGTTTCCTCCATGCCACTGAAACTGCTCTTGTAGAGATCAGGGATGACCTACGTAACTGTGGTCATGATTGATACACGCTCCCCATGAGAACTGGAGGCGTCTGACCCCTCCTTCCTGCTTTGCCCCTCCTGGCTTTTATGACACTCACTTTCTAGTTTTCCTTCTAACTCACCGACTCCCCTCCTGTCTTCATCCAAACTCTCCAACTGCTTCCTCTCTGGTCCACGCAACCATCGTGACCCCCCGGGAGCACTACAGCAACCTTCCCATCCCCAGGGGATGGCCAGGGAAGTGGACCCTAGAGTAGGCTGTGGAGCACCCCCTGAGGAAGGAGGGCCCCTTCCCAGACCCATCTGGGACTAAAAGCAACCTTTCCAAGGAGATGTAGGGCTAATCCCGAGCACAAGTGTTTGCAGGTAGTTTGAGGGGCCTCTGCCTCTCGAACCTGCATCCTTTTAACTCTTCTCGCTTGCTGGGTCTGCATCGTCTCAGGAGATCAGAGCCCTTGGACTCCTTCTTCCCTCAAACACGTCCATGCCGAGATGCCAGTGACGGAACCTTGTAGAGAGTGGCCCCCGCCACTCGGGGGGCGGGCGGTTCCCACTTAGCAAAGAACTAAGCAGAGAGCTAAAGAGAGATCTCCAGTTAGTGGCTGGAGATATTCATGGGATGCTTTCCTGGAAACTCTGAAATAGACCCCTTTGGGGGCTACTGTTTCCTCCTCCACACTGGGCCCATCCTGAGACAGATGGTCCCCCTGTTGGGCTGTTCTCACGCACGTGAGCAGAGGTACCCTTTTAGGTCCTCTTGGCCTCAGGAGTATTTTGAATCTGATGCCAGGAGAAGCAGATTGCCTATCCCTTATTCTGGGGGCTGTGGGTGGACGGGTTGGAGAGGAGCTCTCTTCCAAGAATGTGTTTTCCCTTTCATCTTCAGGATGCGATGCGTTTCACTCTCTGCTCTTTTGAGGCTGACATGAGTGTGAGATTGCTTGGGGCGGGGTAACACCTGTGCTGCCTCTGCCTTCACTGCTCCCTTATTGGGGGGTGGGGGAGTCACTAGTGGCATTAGCACGTGTGCCCTTTGCACAGGGCTACCCACTGGAAACACTATGGTCTGCTCCCCACAGCCAGCTTATCATTCCTAAAATGGTTTGATGTGATTGGGCCAGTCCCCTGCTCCAGAACAATCCAAAGTCTCTTGTTGCCCCTGGAATGAAGTCCCAGGCTTCATTTTTGCCTTCAAGCCCCCTACCGTTTGGCCACCCATGTCCCTCATTCCTTCTCCAACAAGGTCTTCCCTCCGGGCAGCCAGGCCTCTCTCCTTTCCCAGAGAGTGCTGGCATCCCGGCTGCTCCCACACTGACTCGTGGTTAAAATGCCCTCACCCATCCCCTTCTTGTCTGTCTAAACTTCTTCACGTTCTCTCAGACAAACTTGCAAAGGCCTGCCTGCTCCCTTGGTCCCTTTGTTCATTCACCCCTGGCCCCATTGGACCAGCTATGCCTCTTATGGGTCAGTCTCCCGTGACTGACCACCCACGACTTCCCCCACTCCCCTGAGGAGGGTTCTTTACAAAGGCGCGGGAGGGCACAGAGGACTCTGGACTACGCTTTATACCTTAGACTTCCGATGGGTAAGTGATGAGAACTTTGAATGTCACGAGGAGAAAGGTCCTTAGGATCAAGCTGTTCAACTTTATTTCATAGATGGGAACGTGGAAGCTCAGAGAGGGTTGGTGCTGGTCTGAGACCACACAGTAAGGGAGTGTCAGAGATGAGCCCAGAGCGAGTGTGGGCCCCATAGTTCATTAGTAAATTGGTTCTTTTGGAAAGACTACGTAATAAATCACATAATAGGATTCTGAGTTTAAGTCTTACTGGCCAGGCTGGCCATGCTTGGTAACCTGTGGCGGTCCCTAGGTGGGGGGTCTGTTTGTAAGGGGTGGTTGACAACCCCCAGGGAAGAGATTCATCCTGAAGGGAGAGGCCACTAGCAATGCCTGTGACCCAGTTGTAAGTGACCGGAAGTTAGGAATGCAGCATGGGGCCTGTTTCTCAAGCCTGTTCCCCACCTGACTTCCTGGACACATACTTGAATCCCATGGAGGGCTGTGTGTGTGTGTTTGTGTGCGTGTGTGTGTATTTTAAGGGGAGGGCTCTGCAGTAGAACGTGAAGAAGCTGTTTTATTAAATTCTGAAACACCTTGGATCCCAAGCAGCACTGCTGTGGGACCCCTACAAGAGCGCATCCCTCACCCCCCAACACACCTCATTTTGTTTCAACTCTCCACCCCATTCCCCTCTGCTCTTTTATGAAAAATTAAAGCAATTGTATAGTGTTTCACAATTTTGAGACATTCATATATATTACTCTTTATAGCTCACAACAGGCCTGTGATCGAGCTAGGGCAGGGATTACTATCAATACATCCAGTTGTCAGTTGAGGGAATGAATTCAGGGAGGTCAGATAAATAGTCCAGGGGCTTCCCTGGTGGCACAGTGGTTGAGAGTCCGCCTGCCGATGCAGGGGACACGGGTTCGTGCCCCGGTCCGGGAAGATCCCACATGCCTCGAAGCGGCTGGGCCCGTGAGCCGTGGCCGCTGAGCCTGCGCGTCCGGAGCCTGTGCTCCGCAACGGGAGAGGCCACAGCAGTGACAGGCCCGTGTACCGGTAAAAATAGTAATAATAATAAATAAATAAATAGTCCAAATGTGGAAAGTGATGGAACCAAACAGTGGGCTTGACTCTGAAGACCAGGCCCTTTGGATGGGACCATATCCGGTCCCCTCCCTCCACAAACACTGCCTTTTTCTGAATCTTCTCCTATTCTTTCTCTTCCTCCTTCTCCCAGCTCTTCCCTTTCCTCATCTCCATCTTCCCATCCTCTCTTTTCCACCTCCCCCTCCCTTCTTCTTTTTCCCTCTCCCCTTCTTCTGAGAAGCCAACGTTTTCTCTGGTCCAATACACCCAAAGCATTGTTTCAGGGACATTTTTGCTCGCTTCTTGATATCAAGAGTGACTGCATGGATGTATTTGTTAGGCGAGCCTTTGCCTCCAGGGAGAGAGCAACTAACTGGTTGCTTTCTGCTTCCTGTACCCACCAAAGTGTTGTTTGCAGACAATACACAGAAATTACAGGCAACATAAGTCGTTAGGCAATCTTTCCTTGAAACAATTAGATTCTGACATCTGCTTACTGTTTAATTATCATCTGACTGAGGAAATGGAAAAGTTGACAAACAGTTTAACCCAACAAGAGTCAAGTTCCTTATTTTTTGCCTTTTGTGAGTGTGTTTATAGAACACCGATCTGCCAAGCCCTCCTAGTCTCTCTGGAGCACTGGCAGAAAAAACCATAGACAAATATTTATATTCCATGAACTCAAAACGGTTTTCATGTTTAACTGATTTCGAATGAACGACAATGGCCCTTAATGTGGTTACGAGAATTTGCCATTAATTTTCACTTAAAATGGATCCAGCCGGTATACATGCCTGCCCTGTATTCCAGGTCTTAATGATTTATCTTCCGAAAATATGGGCTGCTTCCCACTAGCTGACTGGTACAACAACTTTGTGGGGGTATCTGTCTCCTATTACGTGTGAACAAAAATTAAGTTCAGAAAATCTCTCCGATTTTGGAGCTCTTTGCACAAAGCATTTGAGGCAGGCGGCTGGGAAACTGGGTGAAGGCCACAGGAGTGGGGCCGGCTCGGCATACCATCCTTTCCTGCTGGCAAAGATGCTGGCTCAAGCTCCCAGGAGGAGACAGGGCTGGGTTGCCAGGGCACCTAGGAGTGCTTCAAGGTCTCAGAACATTTAAAAAAATTTCCTGGGGTCTTTCTACCTTGGCTTTTGTGCTCATCGTATAATGTCCTAGGTCCTTTGTGAGGTTTCAAGTCTTCCCTCCCTTGGTCTGAAACACTGATGTGGATGGTGGAGCAGAGATGGACCGGGACAGAAAGAGAAGAGTTGAGACAGAGGAACAGGATTCTCTACTTTGGGGATGTCATTTAACATTGGTAGCACTCAGTTTCTGCTGAATCGAGGTAACCAGATAATGGAATATTTTTGTAGGGGATAAATGTTAAATTGGTCGGAAAGTTGGGAAAACAGCCTTAAATGGGAGATGAGGTCCACTTATGAATAAAGCATGGTGTAGGGTAGGAAGTAGGTTTCATATCCATATTAACGCCAAGAGAAAGAGTGAGTTCCTGGAGTGCATCGTAAAGGATAAAGCAGCTGCTTCTGAGCTCAGTGAAAAAGAATTCCCTGATTGATTAGCAATGTCTGTCCTGGTTGCCCGGAACGGAAAGGTGGCACCTATGCCAGGTATTCACCATTCCTGGATTGGATGAGCTTCATAAGCCCTTTGATTCTATTTTTGTGATAAGGAATAATCGCTAACGTCTCTCTCTGGAGGTCGAGACCTAGAAAGCTAGACCAGGAGGCCTAAGGCAGTGCTTCTCAAACTCGAATGCGCACACTTGAATCTTGTTAGAAAGGAATCTGTAGGTCTGGGGTAGAGCCTGCATTTCTAACCATCTCCCGGGTGATGCCGATGCCGTTGGTCTGCGGGCTGCACTTTGAATAGCGGATCCGAGACAGCACTCTGGACCTGGGGCAGCACCCCTTCACTGCAGGCGTAACAACTTCTACGTGCAGCCGACGTACACCTTCTGCGTATATGCTTCTTTCCAAGGATTTTTCACCGATCATTTAATTTATTCCTCCAGACAGCCTTTTCATGTTGGATAGATTATTTCCCACCCACCACCTACTTTATGTTTTTGATTTTTAAGGTTTTTTTTGCAGGTGCAGTGGATTTTATGGCTTAGCCCAAGGTCTATATATGGCAGAGCTGGGACTCACCCCTGCACCTGCCTGGCCCTTTGAGCACCTAACACAGAAGTGTAATCGTAGGGCTAATTGTGTGAGTGCCCTCTACTCAAATGGGGCAGCTCTTGGAGCTATGCCATGGGATTGGCCTGATACCAAATGTGCCCTCAGATCACGTCAGAAGGCCAAGTTCTGCCTCAGTGAGCGCCGGCTCCACAATTTTAGTCGGTCATTAAGGCGGGCAGGAAACATCCCGTGATCCTGGGTTCGTGGGAAAGAGCCCTCTTTGACCTTATGAGGGTTTTGGAGCCGGACAGACCCAGGTCGGAATCTAGCCATATTGCTTGACCTTGAGCAAGTTGCTAAACCTCCCTGAGTGAAGGCGGCCCCTCACTTGTTCAAAGACATAATACATTCTTGCTTTTCAAAGTTGTTGGGAAGATGGGAATTAATAATACAGTAAAATGGATGATACAATGCACAACGCAGACGGAACACTCCATTTCCCCCTTTTGCCCTTCTGAAAACTGTAACGGTTTGGTTTTTGCTATTCACCGCACAAATACGAGCATTTTAGATTCTCCTTTGGTGCAACGGCATCACCTGTAAAACTTCCACAGTAGAAGTTTAATGTGGTACCTTAGCCACATATGATAAAACAGGAAAATGTATTAAATATGAAACCCCATTCTATCCTATAGAACAAAATAGTAACTATTTAAACAAACATCAAAGCTTCTACGCTAAAGTAAAGCATGTCAGCACCACGAGATATTCAGTCAACACAATTTGAAAATGAGAAGCAATCTTTGAATGTCTCCATTGTGACATTAGCGAAGCCATCGATAAGTTTCACAACTTCTGCTGCCTTGTTTCTGAAGTGAGTGCTGTTACTTCTGTTAGAAGTTGTTGTCCAGAGTGTTCCTTAAATAGTTTTTAATTGGTTTTAATTTGGAGAGAGAATGTTCTGCGGTAAGATACAGGGACAGGAATTGTCAAAAATAAAAGGAACAGATAACATTCTACGGAAAAACAGTGTAGACAGGGGCACTGGTCTATATACTCCCTTGGCAAATACATGGATACTTTCAATTTTGTCAATTTCGCTGGTTAATGATGTTTGCAGAGCAGTGGTTTAATTGGTAATGCTTCTAATGGGTCACTGGGACATTTATTTTTCACCTCCTGTGTGTTCTTCACCGTGGTCTTTTTACCCGCATAAATTAATAAGGATGGCGGAAAAAAATGCAAACCAGTCAGGCATTGCATTTCACCCTGAAATTTTAGGTCTATTTGGTTAATTCAGGTTATCAATTAACCTGTGAAAAAGGATAAGCCTTATAAAATCTTTCTTTAAAAAACACTGCTGATGATCAAAGTACCATCACCCCGACACTCAGCAAGTAAACAGGTGGAAGCAAATGATGCAAAAATCTTTTTGTTATCACGGTATCTTGGCAAAGGATCAGCCAAAGCAGTCTATCTTTTCTTTTTTGAAGTTTGAGAAATACAGTCAGAATTTTTTCACCTGTCTTTTTAGGTATTATAGTTCTGTATGTATGAATTCATGATTCCATTAAAGAATTCTGTATCCCTTCAGCTAAGGGAGCAATGGTCATTCTGCCAGTGGGGTCTTTGCAAATGCCAGCCCAGGTGCCCACATTCTCTTGGCTATAAAGGTAGCAGAGGTCACTATGCTTTCCTAGGAGCTGCTGAGTATGGCCAAAGAGTAGCCCCAGTCTCATTACATGTAACATTTCAGGCATGCCATACTCTGTTCATACAGCATCTGGCATAAAATATGTATTAGAAACATTTTCTTTTTCCAAACTAAAGTAGATCTGAATTATGCAGGGGAAAATTGACAAGTACAGTGATCTCAGTGATATATCTACACTTGGGTGCTACGTCATGTGTCCTTGCATTTGCTTAGCCAATAAGATACGAAGAGTCAGGATTTGAATGTTCCTAACAGACAGAAGTATATATTTCTGACTCCATAGGTAATTGGATACAGGATAGATAAGCTTGAATATTAATGGAATATTTCTCACTTGATTGTCAGGGAAGCCAGAGAGGAAATCTACTCAAGTGCAGCTTTGTTTATTCTCCAGTGGTGTCATGTGTATTTAAAAGCCAGTTGTGTGGTCAACCACCTGACTCACGAGACTCTTAGAAGCCTGCTATAGCTGGTTCCATAGAAACATTCAGTGCACAAGGGACGTTGAAACAGGGCATCATCCTAGTCTGACATGGGTCCCTTGGTTTCCCACTCTCACAGTTCTGAATCCTATGATGAAAGCCTCCACCGCCTGGCCCCAGCTTCAGCTGCAGCACCCCCGACCCAGAGTCCCCTCTCCAGCCCCCCGGCCTCACCATCCTGACCAGGACTTTGGCTCTTCTGCCCCTGCTCCTCTGCCTGGTCGTCTCCTGTTTTCTGAGTTTCTTTTCTTCTCTGCCTGCATCAGTCCTACTCATCCTTTAAGACCCAGCATAGACCCTGTATCAATCAGGGTCCTGGCAAGAAATTGATGACGATGCACCAGAAAGGATGACTGAAGAGCACTAAGGAAGGGACCATTGAAGGGGGTGGCTTGGACACAGGGGAAGCAACAAGTGATGCTGCAGTGCTTGGCACCTGCTGACAGCGGGGAGCTGCTACCATCCCTGGCTGGAAGGGCCGAGAGGAGGGAGCGTTTACCAGAACCACGAGAGAACCACGGCTGCAAGCAGGAGCCACACCTTCACTAGAGGAACTTGGTCCACCTGGCAGAGAGGAAGCCAGAGAAACACAGAGACCTGCTCTTTCCTCCTGCCGTCTACCCCCTGCGGCTGCTCAACTTGGCCAAACCCAACTTGCAGGTGGAAGACATGATGTCCTTCTTGCCAGCTGCCCTTACAGGTCAGAGCAGCAGGGAGGAGGCTGGAGCCTGGACAGGGAGGGCCCTCACCTTCTCCTGGGAGCTCCTCTGGGGAACCCAGCCCAGAATGCGGCTCTTTTCTCCTAGCCCCGGGAGCACATTCGCCCTGGAGGAACTGTAAGGCTTCTTGGTATTTTCAGTGTATCCTGTCTCCCCGCTGACTGCGTAAGCTCCCTGAAGCGGGCACCTTCACTTCTCCTCAGTGTACTTCTCATATGGAAACAGCCAGACATCTTGGGATTTCTTGGTCACGTCAGTTTTGAACATTCTGCCCCTTTGTTGCCCCTCCAGGGCATCAGGACCTGGGCCTGGGATGTTGATGGCTATTCAGGTAAGGGTGAAGATTCTGAGGGTCCTGGGCCTGGTTTGGGGAGCTAGATGCAGCAGGAAACCAGAGCACAACAGTTGGCAGAGAGAAGCTAAAGGGCAACTCAAAAGGAGGAGTTGGCGTGATGGGCACAGGGAGTGTCACCAAAACCCAGGGGACCAGAGACAGGGATTGAAATGGGATGTGAGTTGGTAACACAGCGCTGGGGGAACCTGAGCAAGTGAGTCACCATCAGGGAGACGTCGGGAGGGGTGGGGAGGGGGTTTGGAAGCAAGTTTAGAGGGGGTGGAGAGCTGCAGTCTAGACCTTGCTATCCAATATGGCAGCCACTGGCCATGTGTGGCTATTTCCACTTCAATTAACTAAACTTGACTAAAATTAAAAATTCAGTTCCTTGGTCGCGCTAGCCACATTTCAAGTGCTCTACTGTGTTGGCCAGTGCAAGTTAGGACATTTCCATCATCACAGAATGTTCTATAGTACAGCCTGGTCCAGAACATCCTAGAGATTTCAGGGTCCCAACAATGCCAAAAAAACAAAACAAAAAACCCCACAGATGTGTTTGTCTGCTTTGATCTGTTCATGTCTGTCTTACTGTCAAACAGACCTAGTTCCAGATCCGTGCTTTGTTAGTGAGTCATCACATGACGAGTCCCCAAACCTCAGTTTTCTCATCTAGAAAGCAAAGGTGATAATAGAGGACTAACTGGACTGAGGATTGAAAGTTGTCTTGAATGATCAGAGATGCACCTGGAGCTGCTTAATAAATTTCAGTTTCCAACCTCCCTTGGGACAACAACGATCTTCACGGGCATTTATTAGAGCTGGTTCTGCTGTCACTGTATTAAATGGTTTAGGATGACTGTCTCATGCAATCCTCACAACAACTCTGCAGGCAGAGAGCATCATCATTCCCATTTTGCAGATGAGGAAATGGAGCCTCAGAGAGATTAAAGCACGCAGCGGTGAGACCGAGTTTCTGTGTTCTTGGTTCAAACAGTCACTCGTCGTTCTCTGCCGTTTCCCATGTCTTATCTAACCAACCAGGCCACTAAGAACATCATCTTCGGCTTCATTTGAATCCCGCATCAAGCCTGGCACGGGCACGGACTGACACTTGGTCGCCAGTTGGCGCATCAATTTCGATAAACTGTAATAAAAACACTGAAAATTTCTTCAGCCCTGATTATTGACGTTAACATCCGCTCCACGACGGGGGTCTTGAAAACAAATCCAGGAGCATTCAATCTTTGTCTTTAGTTAAGAGCAGAGCTGGCAGAGAATTAAAATCCAGGAGATTTTAGGAGCACCATGACCTTGGGTGCAGAGGGAAGAGATGGGTTCTTGTTTGGGGAAACTTAAAAAAAAACCCAGAAAGTGGCACCGCGACTGGCTTTGAATGTAAGTAGCCCAAGAGTGGAATCTGATGTGTCCTGGGGAAATCATTTATATTCTTGGAATTTCAGGTTCTTCACCTGAAAGAGACTAAGCCCTCCCTCTCCTGTGGGTGGTCTTGAGGATTGAATGGGTCTTTAGGAGGCAGTGCACAGGGTTGCCCTCGGTAAACACACTTCATCTCCACCCCAGGCAGCTTCCAGGTCACCCAGATCTCTCTGTTTAGTGAAAGGAAAAGAACTCTTGTTTGCACCACACATTTTCAAGGAAAGTAAAGTTGTGTCCTGGGAATTATACGAATGATGTGAATTTCCACCTTGATTGGAAAGTCTCTCCTTTCTTCCTTAATTTACTGAGATAAACTAGAGCTGTGGAGGGACAGACCCCCACACCCCATCACACCTCCCAGCCTCCCCCAGAGCTGGATCCTGGCTCCCTACCTCCCTGGTGACCAGAAGGTCTGCTTACCAGCTCCTGGCTGACGATACTAGTGGGGCACTGAGATGGTTTAAAGGAAAGACAATAACACGTGACAACCCATGTAGTACTGGAGCAGGGCGGAGGCTCCTGAGGCAGTGAATCCAAGTCCGTCTGCAGCCTGAAGTCAGTGACGTCAGCCTGAAGAGAAGCCTGGGGTTCACTGGTCTCTCTCTACCTCCTCCTCCAGTCTCTCGACAGGTTATTTCCTCTAGTGAATCCCAGCATGAGCTGTTTTTCCCCTGCGTTATTTGTTGGGGTCTGTGGGGAATTCTGAGCACCCTGGGTGGGAGTCACTGCATTGTCCGAAAAGACCATGTGACTAAGTGTTAGGCTCAGTGGCACTTAGAGGTCCTCAGCTGACTGGTCAGTACACACACAGGGTGTTATTTCAGCCTCAAGCTGTGTTGGTGGGAAGGAGCTAGAAACCAAGCCCTACTCCCAAACCAAATGAAATGCACACGCCACCCCACACGGTTTGTTTCTAGGGGAACCGCCCTTCAGACTTCCTACTGCCACAGCCCCCTTTTCTAACAACCTCTTCTTATGCTGGCCAATGATCCAGATCTGCTTCCAGAACCTCCTGCTTTGCCTGGGGCCTCATTCTTGCCCCTCTTTCTCTCTCCATCTTTGAAAGGGATAATTGCTTATTTTTATAGTTACAGACCCTCGCACAGTATGATGAGGAAAGTAGCTGAAGAGTGGGCCCAGAGAGGGGAAGGGACTTGCCCAAGGTCACACGGCTTGTCGGGAGCCAGACTTTCTCTGATTCTCAGGACAGGGTGTTTTCCTCTAAAGCTCCTCCCCTTCCCCCCACCCCTGCAACAAGCTGGCTGGTGAAAGCAGGCTGCCTTTTGGCTTAAAACATCACCACCTAGAACTACCTTGACTTTTCAGACCTCACTGAGAACAAAAAAAGCAAAGGAGAACAACGGCGACAAAGCAACAAACCCAGAAATTAATAAAACCTTCCGCGATTCCCCAGCCCTGACCTGAGAGGCCTTTTTACCGCGCAAATCAGAGGGAGGCGTTTCCCCATGGCCTGCTCTGCCCAGGGTCATTCTGCCGGGGAAAGCAGCACATCTGGGGATATCACCCCACCCTGCCTTTTGTGGGTGCTTTATGTTTGTCCATTTAGGTTACATTGTCTCCAAGAGTGCCAGTCCTGCCACTTGTTTCTTTTCCACCTTATTTTTATTTTATTTTATTTTATTTTTCGCTGCCACTTGTTTTTCTTGGCCTGTTTTCATTAAGGCTCTGCCTCTCCCAGGCGGAGCCAGGGACTTAATTGCAGCTCCGGGAGGTTATCTCCCCAAACTGAATTTCATCTCTTCTCAGGCCACTGGAGCCCTCCCTGCCGGCTATCTTTACATTAGCGGCTGACCCGTCCTTTTGCTGGGAGGTGAGGCTGCCGGCGTCTGCGGTGTCACCCGCGCTGATGGACTGCAATGCTTCGTGAGAGGAGGAGGCGTCCGCCGTCTGGCTCCCTTGTACTTTCCAGAATTGTAACACTGGCTCTAGTGATTCAGGGCAGAGATTGCATTATTCACCTTTGCATCCCCAGCACCCAGCGCAGGCCTGGCTCAGAGCACAGGAAAGTTCTGTTGAGTTAGAATGTATCTCCATGTACTTCTATTCCACTCAGGGCGGTCAACCCACTGGCTCTCAAGCCTGCTATTTGCTTCACACTTTTGTTCAAGCGGCTGCCCCTGCCTAGAATGCCCTTCCACCAATTTTTTAAAAAAATAACTTTATTTACTTATTTATTTTTTGGCTGCGTTGGGTCTTCATTGCTGCGCACAGGCTTTCTCTAGTTGTGGTGAGCGGGCTTCTCATTGCAGTGGCTTCTCTTGTTGCAGAGCACGGGCTCTAGGTGTGCGGGCTTCAGTACTTGTGGCACACGGGCTCAGTAGTTGTGGCTCACGGGCTCTAGAGCACAGGCTCAGTAGTTGTGGCGCACGGGCTTAGTTGCTCCGCGGCACGTGGGATCTTCCCGGACCAGGGCTCGAACCTGTGTCCCCTGCATTGGCAGGCGGATTCTCAACCACTGTGCCACCAGGAAAGTCCCCTTCCACCAACTTTTGACTGTTCAGAATTTTGTCAACCATCAAGGATCGATTCCATCCCCTGGTAGATGGTACACTCCCCTTAGGAAAAAGGTTGGACTAATTTATGTTTGAATCCTAAGGCAGAGGGCCTCAGCATGTGTCTGCTGCATGAATGAATGAACGAAACTTTATGTTTCCCCATTTTGATTCCTTTTTAAAGTCCTTCTCAGAAACCCCTCCAGCCCATCGGGCTCTCTCCCTCCCATTGGCCCGACCTCTGGATGCTCTGATCTCTGTTTGGCTCCAGCCTCCCAGGCTTGCTTGGCTATGTTGGAGAAATCCTCTCTGTCTTCTAATCCTCTTTGTCTTATTTCCCCCAACTAAACTGGTCCAAGAAGAAGGGCTGTAAGGCAAGCTGGCCAAGGTCATTCCAGAGGGTCCAGCTGAGGCAGAGAAGGACAGATGGAACCATTGGTCCAGGTAGGAAAGGAGTCAGGTGCTGGAAACAGGCTGGGACACCGGGGATGTGAGATCAGGCATGTGAGGTCAGGATTTTAGAGCTCAAGTCAATGGGTTTTTCCATCTAGAAGGTACAGCATTCCCGAGGGCTAGCATTGGCAGAGAGACGCTGTGCCAGTGACAGTAATGTTGGCGTCTGGAGCTCAGATCCCAAGGCAAGGACTCGTGGCTCTCAGCCGAGATTGGTCGCTCTGTGCGAGGCCTGGGGGCTCTTGACCAATAGGAACTGGCAGTGGCCAGAGGATGGCCAGAGGCCTGCAGGTGAATCCTGCCACTAAAGTAGTCAGGGACATTGTAAGCCCCTTGACGGCTGGTATCATGTCACCACCTCATCCTAATGTTTGTCTAAGTCCCATTGAAGTCAGATCTGGCCCTAGAAATCTTCATCTTTAACAAGCTCCCAAGGTCCCGATTAAGCCCTAAAATGTCACGACCACTGCCTTCCGCTTCTGAGCTGGACACGCAGTGGGTACAACGTAAGTATTTCATATGATTGAAATCAGCTAATATGTTATGTGTGGTCTCTGCCTCTTGAGTTCCAGCTAAGATTGGCTTAGACCTCCAAAGTTCCTCCCCGTGGAGATCCAGGGACCCCAACATTCCTGACACCCTCTGGGGGATCACATGCTATCAGCTCCCGCTGCCCCAGGCTCTTGCTTTCACACCTACTCTATCTCACGGCTCGTGGACCCAGACGGGAAGTTCAGCCTTGTTTCATTTTCCATAGAACAATTCTATGGCACAAAGCATTTGTGGGTCAGGCAGATTAATTTGAAGATACAGGGTGGGGCGGGGGTGGGAATGAAGGAAGGTTTTATGCCACAGCAAGGCAAACAACTTCATGTTGAACATTAGGTGTTTCCGATCTTAAAATGCCCTCTGGCCACCCCACCACTCATGCTTCTCCCTTACCTTTTACTCCAGGCAGCTACAGCTTTTGCACCGTCTTCTGCTCCCCAGTTCCTCCCGTCTCTGGCTCTCTCACTCCCTTCTCCTTTTCCCCATTTTAAGCAATCCCTGATCCTTGCCTCATTTCCTGCAGAGCAGGCTGACCTCTGCCCCCATGGCCTTGCATCTGGCACACACCCACGCCTTCAGACCTCACCATCTGCTCTTTAAGGCATCTCCCCAAATAGAGACCTTCTGTGCCTTAGAGGAATTCTGGTAGCAGCTGTAGGTGATAAAGCTTCACCTCATTGCCTGTATGTGGAGCGCAGAAGCTAGAAGAACCAGGCTGACATCCTGATTCATCCTGAAGGTCATGAATCAAACTCAAGTTAGACAGGCAATGGCCCAAGGTCTCCGGCAGGTGAGAGGCAGAGTAGAAGCTAGAGCTTAGGCCCCTGGCATTCATGCTCCTGCTGATAAATCGATTCCCTGAGAAACTCAGGGTTCCAATGCACTTTTACAAGCATTGCAGTCAGGAGTAGGCTTCGGGGTCAGGCCACGTGGTCCAGGCAGACTGCCCGATGACCCCTACTGGTGCTTCATCATCACCTCACCCTGACTCAGAAGGTCATTCTCACGGTCATAGCCCTTCTGCCTCTTCACTGGTCTTGGGCTGACAGACAAGAGGCGGGATTCTCACTCATTAATATGCTGCTTGATCTTGGCCCAGAGATGTCTTCTCTTCAGGTCTCAGTTTACTCACCCTTAAAAATAGCTCTGTGTTTGGCACTGTCCTAGAAGTTTGTAGCAATGTCTCAGGTGCCTTCAAGGGGCGGCATACTTGGCTCCAAGTATGTGTGTGGCTTTAGGGGTGGGGAGGGGAGGATTCGGGGCTTTTCACCCCCAATCCAACTGGAGGCAGCTCCACTTATATCTGTTCTAATGACTGGGATTTCATAAAGCCTTCTGATCAGAGAAAGATTTCCATTACTTCAAAAGGACTTGACAACCTCTGGTATAGCTGACAACGAGGGTCCAAGGCTCTCGTGAAATATATAAGCCTTCCTGGCTGCAGTGAGGGGAGCTGTCCTGCAGGGCGCGCATGGCTGTGCTGTCCGTGTGGCCACCATTAGCAAATTGGGACATCCATCACGAGGCAGCTGGGGCAGCTGGATGGGTGGGTCCCCACCGTGGAGGCTGTTTTGGGGACTTTCTGAGTATTGGCAAGTGTGAATCAGGCCCCAGGTTTTCCATTTCCTCTGCCCAATACACCTTCATAAGAAGATATAAGTGTGTGCTTCCACGAAATGCAGATGCTAAAAGTCCCACGGTCCAAAGGGGATGTGGGCGAGAATGGACGGCTGGGTGGGCACCCAACATTTCCACTGTGGGTGGTACACTGTGGGTGAAAATTCTTTCCTGCCTGCAGCCCTTCCCAGGAGCAAGTCCCTGGTCAGCCCATGTGCTCTGTGGCCCTTGCATCTTGCGTGCCCCTTCTTGTCCCAAGTGTCTAAGGTTTGGAGAGCAGCCAAGGCATGACACTGGCAGCACCTGTGTGGATAAGGTCTCTCCTGGTCAGCAATGTCGGCCTGGGTCCTGCTCACACGCAGACATGGCCTGGCCCACCACTGACGCCCTCTGGCCTCATAATCATGGTCAAAAGGCACAATAACTTCTATGTACAACACTTCAGAGTTTGCCCAGTGCTTTCCTATCCGTGATCTCATTTGATCTCACACAACGCTAGGAGGGAGGCAGGTAGGGACCACTCCAGGTCTTTGGAATCGAAATCCAGTGCTCTTCGCTCTCTACTCCAAGACCTCCCAAACTCAGTCTGTCCTCATCCTCATTTCAGATTTCTCCATCGCTGAAAAGGAGACCATTACTGATGAAGTTTCCTTGGCATTTCTTATCCTGCCTGAGTTATTAACACAACAGCTTAATGATTTGTTCCTACAGTCATTCATTTATTCACTCACTCTCTGAATCATTCATTTGTTTACACAGTCACTCCATTTATTCAGCTGCTCATCTCATCATTTAGCCATTCATTCAAGTCCTTGAGTATTGGGCTTTCCTGGTGGCGCAGTGGTTGAGAATCTGCCTGCCAATGCAGTGGACATGGGTTCGGCCCCTGGTCTGGGAGGATCCCACATGCTGCGGAGCAACTGGACCCGTGAGCCACAACTACTGAGCCTGCGCGTCTGGAGCCTGTGCTCTGCAACAAGAGAGAGGCCCGTGCACCACGATGAAGAGTGGCCCCCGCTTGCCACAACTAGAGAAAGCCCTCGCACAGAAATGAAGACCCCACACAGCCAAAAATAAATAAATAAAAGCCAAGCATTTGAAGACCTTAAAAAAAAAAAAGTCTTTGAGTATTTACATTGTGGCAACTTTAGGGAATAAGAAGAATGCTAAGTTGTGATTCTTGACTTTGAGAAGTTTATACTTTGAGAAACTATGGGAAAGAATGTAATGTATGATTTCCCAGTCACATAGGATATATTTTCATTTGTTCTTACCACTAAGGGCTGATCGATGCTACTGACTTCTATAAGTCATTTAGCTTTCTGAAGTCTCAGATGTGTTTTGGTTGGGGAGATGCTGGGTTAGGTGATTTTAGGTTCCTGCAGTGCTGGAGTCCTGTGTTTCTGCAAGAGTTTAAAGAAAGGAAGTTTCTGATAGCTGGGGTGGTCAGGGAAGGCTTCTTGGAAGAGGTAGGATTTGAACTCAGCTTGGGAGGTTGGGGAGGATTTGCAAAGATGAAGAGAGCAGACACAGACGTAGAAGACATGGGGAGGGGGAAGGGTAAGCTGGGACGAAGTGGGAGAGTGGCATGGACATATATACACTACCAAATGTAAAATAGATAGCTAGCGGGAAGCAGCCACATAGCACAGGGAGATCAGCTCGGTGCTTTGTGACCACCTAGAGGGGTGGGATAGGGAGGGTGGGAGGGAGATGCAAGAGGGAGGAGATATGGGGATATATGTATACATATAGCTGATTCACTTTGTTATACTGCAGAAACTAACACAACATGGTAAAGCAATTATACTACAAAAAAAGATGTTAAAAAAAAAAAAGGGATTCCCTGGTGGCGCAGGGGTTGAGGGTCCGCCTGC